>NW_006239425.1:54180-83399 GCF_000226075.1 Solanum tuberosum | reverse complement strand
TTAGATGAAACAATTACTTAAGTGGAGAACAAATAATTTTGTAATAATTTATTATGCGATTTTATAATTTTTTGTTTACTTGATAAGATTGAATAAACAATTGGGGCTATTTTAATAGTTTTATAACTTATGGGCTTTTTATGTTTATGAGAAAATATACAACACAAAAATTCCATATCGCATGTCCAAACAAACCTTCAATTTCATCTCATGATTCCATATCATGATACCATATCATGATTCCGTATCATGATATCATATCGCATGGCCAAACGGGCCCTAAGAATGTGATCATGATGCCCACCTCACCCCCACCCCCGCCCCCGCCCCTAGACTTTTAGGGATAAGGCATATAAAAACACATATAAATTCTGGTGAAATTGTTGATTACATGTCTAAATTATACGAGCGTCTTATTATTTAGGTGAACTTATTTTATTTATATCATTTACCCCCTTATGCTATGCTAGGATTATATTACCCCATCCCACCCCCTTAACTTATTTTTTTCGTATTATTTATCTTCCTTAGTCTGACAAAGAAAACAAGTTAAAGCATGCGCATACACACAAATCACAATTATATTAGGCAAACAAGGGGTTTTAATGTGTCTTATTTAATTTAATCCTTTCAAACCCAAAATAACAAGACCTCATTGTGCATTCTACAAATAATAGAGTGATCAACCACCAATTAAGGGGTTGAGATGATGAAGTCTGATCAATTTGGATATGAGAATTAATTATTAAAACCCTTCATTTTTTTTGTCTAGTATAAACATGTTTCAGTATAACAAATAAAAGATTTAGCATTATTAATTTAATCGTTGTTATATTATATTTAGCGGTAATAATAAATATAATTATTTAAATTAACACTCTATATAAATACTCTAGATATAATGTCGTTAACTTCGTCAGTAATCCGTCACTAGATTGCTCGTAGGTCGTAGCTAACAAAACCTTTTAATTACCTTAGCTAATTCATCGATAAAAATAATAAAATTTGTCTCTATACCCTAACATCTTCTTTTCTACTAGTGACTTTAGCTCACTAAAGTCCAAAACACACCTATATAAAGCACAACATTTATTATTGCACACACACATAGAAAAAGAGTAAAAAAGAAAGAGATCTATAGAGAGAGAGAGAGAGAGAATGCGTATGATATATGTGTGTGAAGAAGAAGAAAAAGAAGTAGGAAGAAAGAAAGCATCAGGGACATGTCCATATTGTGGAGGGACAGTGGAGGCTGTGGATATTGAAGGCAAAGGCAAGCTTTTTTGTTTGCCAATTTGTTTGAGGTTTAAAATAAAGTATATTTGTTCTTTATGTTCTAGGCGCCTTGTTTTGTACCCTTAATTCATTTCATTTTGGTCAAATCAGTATTCAGATTTCTAGCTTTGCAAGCTTCTGGTCATTTGTTTTCTTTTCCATTGATGTTGGTCGAATCAGTATTCAGGCTTTTAGCTTTGCACGACTTAAGTGGTTTTTTTTTTTCTTGCATTGCAAAATAAATGTATTTTTCATACTTCTTAAAAAAAGGTATTTTCATTACTAGAAAAATAGGAATAGCGATGGTCAAATTTTGTAACTAATCAGTAAAATTAGTTGTTAATTCTATTTAAGCAGCGGATTATTGAAAAAGTATGTTAGCTATGAACAATTTAATGACAGATTAGCGATTAAACTTGTTAGCTACTCTCCCCGTTCCTTTTTACTTGTTATGTATATTAAAAATTCTTGTTCCAAAATAGAGTGAATTGATTATCTTTTTCCAACTTTGCCCCTTAACAATAATTATTCTATAATTAAGAGACACACATATATATAGATAAAAATTAAAAAACTAATAAGGATATATTGATCAAACAACACTCCTTATTTTTTTTTAAGAATTGTGTCAATCCTTATCATGACAACTAAAAAGAAATGGAAGAAGAAACTAATTTCATATTTTTTTTCTCAACAGACCTTAGATATTTTTCCCAACAACCACTTAATAACTCATAAAATTGCAATATTTTAAGTACAAAAGGTAAGACCTAAAATGAGAAATGAGCTTAGCAACATGAAATAGAAATCTAATCCTAACAGAAGAAAACTTATTACTGAACAATCATAGAAATAGAAGAAATGGTTCAGACCCAAGACCAAGTGACAGAACTCTCTATGAGTTAGGCTACATAAAATATTCTAGCATATTTTCCCACAATTTATTTCACATTATATATCGTGTATATCATTTTATAATTGTAAACATAGGAAAGGTTTTTATTGCACTTGGCTATAAGTTGCCAAGTTTTGGGACTAAAAAAACAAGTATGTAATTGTTCTTGTCAATAATACTAAAAATGGTTATTTTCTGACAATTATTCATTCTAATTATACTATGTGTATTTGAAAATTTGTAATTAAGAGCTCAATACCGAACACAAAAATTCTTCTCTAACGAGTAAGTAGGAACTAAAGTTAATTCAAATTGCTATCCTATCTATCATGACAAGAAATCAAAATCATGTTCCATTGAACTAGGACATAAAAGATACAAAGTTTGAAATAAATAGGCATCAATAAATTAATTTCGTTGTTGAAGGAAATTAAATGTCTAAATGTACCATGTTGTACGTTGTTCTTTAAACATAAAGGCCAAAAGAAAAGGAAGACCCCCACATAGCAACGTGTGGCTAATGACAAGCATATCCTATGCCAATTAGTTTTGAATTCAAGTTATATGCACCATTAGTGTGAACAAAAATTACACTACTGAAATTATCGAAGTATATCGATAGGGAAAATTTCCTTAAGAATAAGATAGATTACCTGATGAGCATATAAAAATTCTCCACACTAATGTATTTAACTTTGTTTTTGTTGTATAGTTAAAGTACTACGTCGTTTTCAGATGTAACTATCTTGTTATTTCATTAGAATAAGTTGTTTACATCACACTTCTTGAGGTATGACTCCTCCGCAGATCCTACTTACATGAAATACTTTATGTATGGAGTTGGTCCGTATTTCAAGTACTTCAACATAAATTATTACTTACAAATTAGAATTAATTTTACAATTTGAAGTCACAACACTAGTTTGAGATAAGTATTTCAACTGAAATAATAGTTTCTACTCGTATATATAAAACTTTTAGTTTAGTTTCTTATTTTTTCCAAGTGAAATTTATATTCAAACATTGTTGGACTTAAATACATTTTTTTCTAACTTCAACTTAAATACTCTTTTGATTCAAACTTCAACTAAATATTATCCAAAACCCAAATGGTTAACACTAGTTGAGGATTAAGAAATCAAAGACTTTGAGCACTTTATACAAGCATCAAGTTATTTTTTGGTTTTTCACTCGGTATCTGATATCTATATTGAAATTCGATTATTTTGGATTCGTGCCGCGTAGGTCCATCACTCCCTACCAAAGATTTTTTTCATTTTCAGAACTCAAACCAAAGACTTCTGATTAGAAAAGAAGCGGCCCCATCCATTGCACCACATATAAGCATCAAGTTACTAAAGATAAAAGCAATTGGGAAGAAACTTCATTTGGACCAATTATCTTGTCTTTTGTAGAATTGATAGGACACTGACTAACCATGAATGAATGAGGAAATGAACACACCTAGTAACTCACTTATCAGTGTAGATTTGCATGCATCCACTCATAAAGCACCCAGATAAAGCCTGTTTGGAAGTCAAAATTTTACACAATTTTGTAGTGTTTGGAAGTCAAAAAATATCTTTATAAGCACTTGTTTTTTAGTCAAAATAAATCATAAGTTAGAATTTCTTAGTAATTATACTTCCTCTGTCTTACTTTATGTGACACTTTTTTTTAGTCAGTCCCAAAAATAATGTCACCTTACTATAATTAGAAACAATTTAACTTTACAATACACCTTTTACCCTTAATGATATGATTTTCAACCACACAAATCAAAAGTCTTTTTTTTAAAATATCGTGTTAAGTTAAACGATGTCACATAAAATAAGACGGAGGGCGTATGACTTTTGACTCAATCCAAACAGACTAAATAAAAATATCATAAATAAAATCAAAGGGTGCTTTTTCCATGGATCACTATATATGTTATAAAGTATATATTTATTTTACTAGTAATAAATAAAATCTACTATAATACATATGGGTTGTAGAGGCATAAGGCCTCATACGAGATCTATGTGCCCAATTAATTAAATTAACCAAGATGTGTGAAAAATAGTGAGATTATGTTTAATTATGAAAAGTATCAGTATTTTGTTTTTAAAACGTAGTGAAATACACTTATTTTATGTCATAATATATGTTATGTATTTGTGCGTATACAATATCTCTATAATGAAAAAAACATGTTGTATTCACACGTATAATAACAATGAAATACTTTATATCCATATGTATACAATATCTCTGCCTACTATATGAGAACGTATCTGCTATGAGATCCCAAACTATCACTATATCTATAAAAAAAAATTGAAAAATAACTCTATTTCAAATAATTAAAGGGCTAAGCCACATAATTTTTTACTTTATTTTATGTAAGAGAACCACGTGGTTACATGCATGTCACTAGGCATTTGGCTATGAAATTTTTTTCATT
Organism: Solanum tuberosum; assembly: GCF_000226075.1. Taxonomy (NCBI): domain Eukaryota; kingdom Viridiplantae; phylum Streptophyta; class Magnoliopsida; order Solanales; family Solanaceae; genus Solanum; species Solanum tuberosum. Next base: position 78,783 of record NW_006239425.1, on the reverse strand, counting down.
CTTTTCGAAGTTGAATTTAATATGTTCGGTAATAAATTTCAAAATTTGATTAGAAATTAAATTTCAGAACAACAAGAATTTTTGAAAATTAACAAAAAGGTGTTTTTATATTTTACACTCTAAATAACTTACAAAAAGTAAAAACCAAAATGAAGCATACTATCATAAGCGGAATTAATCAAAACTTGTGTCTATTAACATCAATCAATAGACTAATTTTTTAAATTTATAAATTTCAGATCATGACACTGCATCGAAACCTCTGACCACAACAAAAGAACATTAGTACAATTTTAACAGTTCAAACAATATAAGTACTCTGGCTAGAAGAGATGATGGCCTGCCAATTAATGAAAATTGGACACTAAGTTTAACTTAACTCACACTATGATTATAAATTCAAAATTGTCCATCATGAGACTTAACAAAAAAGAAAAAGCATACTATCATAGGCGGAATTAGTCAAAACTTGTGTCTAATAACTTTAATCGACTAAACTTTTAGATCATGACACCGCCTCGGAGTTTCTAACCACAACAAAAAGGCATTGATAAATTTTGATAGACTCAACTCACACGATGATTCATATATTTCAAATTGTCCATTATGAGACCTAACAAAAAGAAACATACTATATCATAGGCGGAATCAACTAAAACTTATGTCTTATTACTTTAACGGACTAAAACTTATAAATTCATAAATTAATTTCAGATCATAACACCGCCTCAAAATTCCTAACCACAACAAAAAGTCTTTCGTTAATTTTGACAGCTCGAACAGTATGGTACTCTAACAAAAAAGGTGGCTTACCAAATACCAATTAATGAAAATTGAACAATAAGCTTAATCAATTCTCATGATGATTTATAAAATTAAAATTGTCCTTCATGAGTCTTAACAAAAAAAAAAAGAAGCATATCATAATAGGCGAAATTAGCCAAAACATGTGTATAATAACTTGAATAGACTAAACTTTTAAACTCATAAATTTTAGATTATGACAGTGCCTTAGAACCTCTGACCACAACAAAAACTCTGATGAATTTTGACAGCTCAAACATTATTGTAGCTGGCAAGAGAGGTGACTTACCAATTAATGTCGACCAAAAAACGTACTTATTCACGGGAATTTATTTGGAAATTGTAATATTATTGCAACACGTATTCCTACAATTAACAGACAAAAAAAATACTCCCTTCATTTCACAAAGAATGACTTTATTTCCTTTTTAGTCAATTTCAAAAAAATAACTTTTTTTCTTTTTTGGTAACATTTTACTTTTTGCTTTCCACGTGGCATGTTTAAGACCACAAGATTAAGGGCAATTTTGTACATTTGACATAACTTTAATTTAGGACCACAAAATTCAAAAGTCTTCTTTAATTTCTTAAACTTTGTGCCAAGTCAAATCAGATCAATCTTTTTGAAACAGAGGGAGTAATAAATAATAAAAACGAACATATAGGACATCAAATGCCAAACTCTGACAATTTTACCAATTTTCCAAGAAAAAAAAACCATTTTGTTTTTTTGGTCCCAGATCTAGAGAAGAGGTCGTGAGGTTTTATGGTACAAAAAATTAACTGTGAGGGTAAAATAAGAAAAATTTAATTAATTCTCTCTTAGTTTTATCAATTGGAAAATAATTTGGTCCACTATTTTAATAACGTACACAACTTATTTAGGCTCGATAAGACGATAATATCTTCTATTTTTCTCCTCTGCTCGAAAAAATTTCAAAAATCATACATTGACCGATAGAGGGTTATTATTTTTAAAGTATATAGATATTTACTTTTACTTCATTTTTAGGTTATTATTTTTAAATTATACTCTCCGATTCTATTTATTTGTCACTTTAAATATTCTGCACACCTTCTAAGAAAATATTAAAAATAAAAGTTAAAGACTGATCTTTTCTTATTTATTATCTTTTTGCTTCTCTTAATCCTTTTAATATATTTTTTTAGAAAATTTATTAGAGTCATAACAATAAAGATTGGAAAAAAAATATATTTTTTATTTTAAAACTAATGAGTATTTTAATAAACATAACAATTAAATAGGGTCAGATAAAAATAAGGAACTTGACAGTATAATCCACAAAAGTAATTAAACCCTAAAAATGTTTGTACAGAGTAGTAAAAATCATTTACAGTTGAACCATCAAAAACTAACTTAATATAGTAATGATATAGCATTTTTATGAAATAAAAACAGAAATTCTTGAATTAATTTTTTAAAAAATTGTACCACACTTTTGCTAGGTTTATTTTAGCTTCAAGCCATGAGGGTGTGGGACACTAAGCCAATCAGAGCAGTTCAATTTATTAAGATCCTGCTATACACTATTTGAAAAAGAGTTCAGACAAAATTGAATTTATTTGTATAAGTGTTTTAAAATATATTATGTTTGTCTGGATAGAAATTGACATAATGTAATATAAGTGTATAAAATTATGCGATAAATTTATTATTCATTAATAAAATTGAGATTATATGTGTTTTATAAATTGTTTTCTGAAATATATATTAAAACTATATTATAAGTATTCAAGTGAAAAAAAATGTTATTGATATAAATGATAAATATTTTCTAAAATATTATACTTATGTAAGTTCTCATTTAATTTTATAAGTAACGATAATTTAGATCTCTAATTTTACGATGACTAAGCGAGAATTCTTATATTTATGCCAAGTCCTTTGCCGAGTCTCATGAGATGAATTGAGTAAAAAGAAGGGATAAGGGTTTGAAAAATATCTCAACTTTGATCGGATTTGCTGTTGTGATACTAAACTTTCATAAGGACATATTACCTCCCTAGACTATTTAATACCGTATTTTTTACCCCCTGAACTATTTAATAGTGTATTTTAAAGGTATATATGTGCCACGTGGACACATTACTATTTATAATTTTGCATTATTTTTATGTCCACGTGAGCAAATTATATATGTTTAAAATACGGTATTAAATAGTCTATGGAGGTAATAGGTCCTCATGAAAGTTTAGTATCGCAATAACAAATTCGACCAAAGTTGAGATATTTTTCAGACCCTTATCCCTAAAAAGAAACGCAAACATAAATGTTGATTTGTGAGGGACTAAAGTGTCATTTGGTTGCTGGTTAGAAAAGTGTATATAAGTTCTCGTTCATATTTGATACACCCGCTCATTTGTCAGCACTATTAGCAGTGGTGGAGTTAGAATTTTCAATAAGAAAATTTAAAATCTGAAGAAATAGACACAAGAAAGTTTGATATCTATTATATATATATCTAAAAAAATGTTTTAACCATATAAAAATAATATAATTTTTCGTCGAAGAAATTCAGATGAACCCTAAAGATATGGTGGCTCCGCCACTGACTATTAGTATACTTACTCTTTTTTTTTAAACCCACTTCATATAAGTTCACTCATATCTGATCGACCAGCTCATTTGTCAGCTTTTTATCAAACCCATTTACTAGAAGTCTTGTCTCCGTCATTGATGAACACCGCTAGCATTTAATAAAATTACATCATATAAGTTAAAACAAATAAAGTAGAACAAAAAAAAGAGAGAAAATTTCAACGGTCAGTAAAATTTCTTGATACCACATCGATGTATAAGTTAAATATGACTTTTAATTTGGCATTATATAATCAAACATTTGCATCCTTCAATTCTTATAAGTGAGCACTTAAATTTGTATAAAATTAAACAAGTAAATATATACGTCCTTTGAAGCATTTTACATGATAATTTACGTCCTACGTAATATAAACACGATATTATTATGTCACATCGAATATACGTATCTATTTATACACACCATAATTTACGTCCTACGTAATATAAACACGATATTATTATGTCACATCGAATATACGTATCTATTTATACACACCATAATTTACGTCCTACGTAATATAAACACGATATTATTATGTCACATCGAATATACGTATCTATTTATACACACCAAAAATTGAATGTAAAAATCCTTTACTCACTTGATACAACATCTATATAAGTGCACATGCCAATCATATCAATATAATTTTAAGAGAAATATAAACAAATACTCCCTTCCCCCCCAACAAACATAGTGAGATACATACAAAGAGAGAAAAATGTGTTTGATAATATATATTTGTGATTCAGAAGAGAAAGAGCTTGGAAGACAAGCAGCATCAGGAGCTTGTCCTTCTTGTGGTGGCAAAGTTCAATCTGTTGATGTTGAGAGTCGTTCAAAATTCTGTTTTATTCCTCTTTGCTTCATTATTAAGAGGAAATATCAATGTACTCTTTGTTCTAGGCGTTTAGTCTTGTATTCTTCTTGAACAAAAATTGAAGGTGTGTGTCTGTTATTGTCGATGATGTTCGAGCAAGTACAGAGTCGTATAATCAATCTCAACTTATTTGGGATTGAGGCGTGTCTGTTATTGTTGATGATGTTCGAGCTAGCTTTTGTGTACTTGGACGACTTATTTGTCCGGTACAATTGTTCTCTCATATTAATTCCATTTTTTAATTATGTGATGCCAATGATTGGCCGAGACGGGCTAGTGAGGATTCATAGAGCGGACATCAATTTGCATTGGGATTGAGACAAAGTTACTTTTGATGATGTTTGGATTAGTTTGCAAGTACAAGGTATCTATTTGCATTCCACCAATATCAATGTTTGGAAAAATTTCTACATTCGTGCTAAGATTTGAACTCTGATCTCTTATGGCTTCAACCGTTCTCATTGATTGCTAGGCGGCAACATGAATACTTTTACTTTTTTTTTATTATATTATGATTTTGTAAATATAGAGGGTTTCTTTTTTTAAGGGGGTAATTGTAATTTCAAGATGTTTAGTCAATGCAATATTCTTGAATTTTTTTATTGATGACATTGTAATTTCTAAAAATCCCTTTGATTTATCATGATTGAGAAATTTTTTGTACTCCAATGTACTCACTAATCCACATTGTTCAATCGCCAAAAAAAAAAACTTCTAAAAGTATCATTAGTATTTATTTCCTTACTATAGTACTCCCTCCGTTTCACAAAGAATGATCTGGTTTGACTTGGCACGGAGTTTAAGTAAATAAAGAAGACTTTTGAATCTTGTGGTCCTAAATTAAAGTTATGTAAAATGTACAAAATTGTCTTTAATCTTGTGATCTTAAACATGCCACGTGGAAAGTAAAAAGTAAAATGTTACCAAAAAAGGAAAGAGGTCATTCTTTTTTAAACTGACTAAAAAGGAAAGGAGGTCATTCTTTGTGAAACGGAGGGAGTACTATAGTAAGGAAATAAATACTAATGATACTTTTAGAAGTTTTTTTTTTTGGCGATTGAACAATGTGGATTAGTGAGTATATTTAGCTTATATACACTAATAATTTAAAATACATTTCACTATCATTAAAAAATTAATTTCTGAAAGGAATAATTATTTTATTTTTCCAGTTACTAATTCGACTCATTACAAGCATATCTACAACCTTTTGTGGAATGGTTGAGATTCATTTGTATTTAATTAGAGATTTTGAATTCAAATTTTCAAAATGAAAAAAAAAATGTTCAAAAAATGAATTTTGTAGTACATGAATTCGAATTTAATCAGACTTAAATATAAATTTCAAATCTCTGTTAGAGTGGTACACCCAATCATTATTGCATTACATGATACTTCGAATGTATGTGAATTTACTCATCTATTTTAACTTTTTTTATAAAAAAAACATAACACTACTATATATCATCTCAAAACAAAAAACATGAATTCACGTAAATTTGAAGAACCCTAGATATGTCGTTGTATAAAAATGAACCTCGTAATATGTAAATCTAAATTTAATCGAATTTCAATATTGATATCAAATCGGATGAAAAAAAAAACTTATAATATTTGGTTAGGCATTGTTGGCTCAAATTGAACCCAAGACAAATCATTTGTTCCTATCCATATTATCTTTTAGTGTATATCTATCATGTATGTATGTCTTGTTTACTAAAAGAAAAAGATCAAGATATGGTCCCTTCCTTATCCTTTTCAGTCTTTGCTGTCATCACACCTCATTAAAAAATGCAACCCCACTTATACAAAAGCACCTTAAAATGCCCTTTCAAATTCAAAAAGACAACATTTTGAAAAGCTACTTATCTAATTAATCTAATATATAAAAAAATTTATTTCAAAGTTGGTGCCTTTTATTATAGTAAAATAAATAAATAAAAAGGTAGAATACATTAACATCCTTTAAATATATTTTCTTGATTAAAGTAATGTTTATATATACTCTATTTTTCTAGACTTATTTGTGAGATTATACATTGAGTATGCTTTAATAATTGTTGTTGTTATCGTTGTTATGTTTTTATTTTGCATTTGAAGACACGTGATAAAGTGTTATTATTAGATGTTGTTGACTCAAAAGTTTAATTTTTTTACGTGTATTCTCAGGGGAATATTATGTAAATAAGTTAATTTTCACTCAAAGTATGATATTTGCTTTAACTATGTGCATTAGACTGAATAATCTGTAAATTCAGGTCGATTTAAATGGATGCTGATTTATGTAACAAAAAAAGATGGCATATGTTACATGATTAAATTATATATGTAATGAATGTTGAGAACTCGCATAAAAGAAATTTAAAATTTTATGTCAAAAATATTTAATAGGACCGTTTTATTATATGTTCAGATATTTAATTAAAACAAAACGTAAGTAAAGTATCTAAAAAAAAATTATGAAGAGATTTTAAGTGATTGTCCAAGTATTTTGGGAGGAGGGTGACATTATAAAAGTGCTATCTTGGGTTGGTTCATATAAGCATAGTGTTCACTTTTCACCCATTTTTTTTTCCATTTTCCTTAGACTTACTACTATTACATATTATATGTGGCCACTATCATTTTTATAGTTAGAAAAATACTGAGGTTTATAAAAATAATCAATTTAATTATTACACATGGAAACTGCAACTGACTTCCTACTTATAGTATGCATATCCTTATCTAGTTGGAATAGTTTTTTTTTACAAGTTCAAGAGGGTTTAATTAAGGCAAACAACATAGATTTCACCAATTTAGGATTTCATTATATGTCTTTTATGAATTTTTGAAATTATTATTCGTGTCAGATTTTGATCTTCAGATACATTATATTGAAGTGAATTCACATGTATTTGGTATACATTGACTCTCTCGCTCGACTCTCTCTATGTATGTATCTGTAATTCAGAATGTATCTCATATCTCAGATACATGTATCTAGTGTGATTCGTATGCATGTATCTAGGATATCTCTGTCACGACCCAAAAATGGATGTGATGACACTCGTCTTAACTCACCAAGACAAGTCAGCCTAAAACTCAACCATTACAATAAAATGCGAAATTTTTTATAATAAACTCAAATATACCCCTAAAATCTGGTCGTGTACAAGCCTCTGAAGTATTACAATTGAATCAAAAGAAAAATACAAGTCTCATATGACATTGTTTCTAGAGTAGAACAAGAATGAACTAATCAACTAACTAGAACATAGTCTAAGTCCGAAAATAGTGGACATAGAAGAAAGAGAACTCATGGCAGCCTAGAAGAATTGACTCAACCTTGAATTCGAACGACGATCATTGATCTCCTAAGCGAGGTCTATCAGTAGCCGCTTGAAGATGCCATGTACTCAACAAAAATAAGATCAAGTGCAGTATCAGTACACAACCAAAGTATACTGGTAGGATCACGCGGCTATCCTACTAAGTGTAACATACATAAGTCATCACAATAATATAATCACATGCATATAACGAACATATACAATATCATCAACATATACGAACAATGAACAACTTCACATTTCTCAAGATACACAATTATATCAAATCATTGGTCCTCTCATGGAACCCAAACTCAAACAGTTAGCATACTGGAATGTGGTACCCGATCCAATGATTATGCCGGAACGTAGGAAACCAATCCCATAATTATGTCGGAACGTGGCAACCGATCCAAGTTAGTTATGCTGGAACGTGGCAACCGATCCATTCAACACACCACAATCACAATTACAAGTGCATCCTCAAGATCATACAATTAAGTCATGATTTCATGGTAACCATCATTCATCTATCTCATTTACAACAAGTGTGATCAATAATGCAACATTCATTTACATATATGTATTATAATGAAGCAAGAACAAACATACATCACACAATCATAGAATCACAACCATCACCTACCTCGAAAAAAGCTTGAAACCCTAAGAAACTTGATCTTTCCCTTTTTGGATTCGTTCCGCTTGTTCTTGGTCTACAAACAATCAATAGAATATGGGAATCAATAAACAACCACTAATTCCTGAATTACTAACAATTCTATGAACCTTAGAACAAATCCATAATCTCAATTATCCAAATTAGGGTTGTTTCCACCATATAATTTATAACAAAATCTTCCCCCATCAATATTCACCCATTCTATTACGTTCTACGGATCGAAAAACGGATTCGGGGAGTGAAAATCTTATATTTAGCCTCAAGAATGGTGAAAATCGAGTAGGAGTCGCCTAGGGTTCGTTCGTTAGCTCTAAAAGTTGAAAAGTGCATAATAAAATCGTTTAGGGGGTTTATTAACGACCTTAAGTTGTGTCGAGCCCACCACAGTGGCCTTCATCACGCTGTAGCGGCCCCGCCAGAGCGGCCAAAACCCCCGCCAAGGCGGCTTGCACGAATCAGCGAGCTATTTAAAGAATTCCAAAATCCCCATGTCAAAACACACCTCTAACCAGTGACGCTCAGAAAATACTATTTACGCTAAGATCGATTACGAAAATTCTACCCGCCCGAATTCAATTCCGTAAAGTCGTATGGGTTTCGTAACAAGTTATCTAACCACTCATATAACCAGAATTATAAATAAATCACACGATTGTTACCAGATTTTCCTACACCTTAAAGACTCTGATTTCGTCCAAATCTGGACTAGGTTGGGAAAATCCAATTACTACGAAAAGGTTTTTCGGCCCTAATTTTTTTTCCCATTGGCATTTCTATAACGACGGGAACACGTCGTTACATTTTTTTTTGTAACATTTTAGTTTTAGCTTTCCACGTGACATGTTTAAGACCACAAATTAAAGGGCAATTTTGTACATTTGACATAAGTTTAATTTAGGGCCGCAAGATTCAAAAATCTTCTTTATTTTCTTAAACTCCGTGTTAAATCAAACTAGATCACTCTTTTTGAAACGGAGGGAGTAATTTTTTTCTTTAAATAATCTAAAATTATGTCGTACTTTTGGATTCCTCTACCATTTTAGTAGGGATCTGCATAATGAAATAGTTAAGTAATACTCTTTTCGTTCACTTTTATTTCTTCATTACTTTTTAAAGAAAAATCACTTTTACTTGTCAATTTTAATCAATAAAATGATGTCGATTCAAGAGACTTGAAGTACCTGTTAGGGTTTTACCCTGATTTTCTTACATTATTTGAAGTTCTTTTTTTCCTTAAAAGAAAAGTTAAAGTATTACCATAAATACTTAAACTTTTTCTGAAAGGAAAATATAGTTCTCTTCCATATTTGGTTTATTCTTTCGTTAGAGGAAACGTATGGAATCCTATAAATAGAAGGCCCCTCTTCTCACACTAAAAACACAATAGTATCCACAATGTAGTCGTTTAATAGTCTTGTTTATGGGAAGATTTTCCCCTAAACATATTTATGCTAATTTTTAATATTTGTTTTCAATATTTTTATTTTATATTAGTTTTCATATAATAATATTATGTTTTTAGTATAAGTTTTTGTCATCTGATTTATCAACCATATGATTTACAATTGTAAACTTTCGCATGACGCCCTATCACTTTCGAACCCAACAAGTGGTATCAGAGCACATAGTTCAATGATAAATCGTTTGACCAAACCATATTAATAACATGTCTTTAGTATGTTTTTATGTGTCGTCTAATTTATCAATCATATCATGATTTGCAAATTATAAGCTTCCGCATGACGCCCTAATTATCTTCATAACCCAACAAGTGGTATTAGAGCATATGGTTCAATGATCTAATATTGGTTCAACAAGATTGAAGAAAGGTTCAAGTGGTTTCAAATCAATTTGCAACAACTTTAATGATAATGATTTTTGTCAAGCTGCATGTGGAGAAGAAGTTTCAACCATATTTTCAACATTCCTGTTGCTGCAGTTTTTAAAAATAAAAATGAAATATTTTAAAACCATTTTAACCCATATATTTTAAATCTTATTTTTAACCATGGCAAGCAACAATAATGAATATTTTGTGAAGAACAAGATTATCAAGCATAGAAGAAGGTAGATCAAGTTTTGTCAAGAAAATCCAGCCAAAATGGGAGATTTGTTAGGGTTTGGCCCTGATTTTCTTACCTTATTTGAAGTTTATTTTTTCCTTAAAAGAAAAGTTAAAGTATTACCATAAATGCTTAAAGTTTTCTGAAAGGAATATATAATTCTCTTCCATATTTGGTTTATTCTTTCCTTAGAGGAAACGTATGGAATCCTATAAATAGAAGATCCATCTTCTCACACTAAAAACACAATAGTATCCACAATGTAGTCGTTTAAGAGTCTTGTTTATGGGGAGATTTTCTCCTAAACATATTTATGCTTATTTTTAATATTTGTTTTCAATATGTAGGTCGTTTGACCAAACCATATTAATAACATGTCTTTAGTATGTTTTATTTGCCGTCTAATTTATCAATCATATCATGATTTGCAAATTATAAGCTTCTGCATGACGCCCTAATCACCTTCATAACCCAATAGTACCTACTACTACTTTATTCAGTTGCAAGGATATATACACGATATGGTATGAAATTATAGTGTAAATATTCCTTTTCATTGACTAAAATGAAACTTTTTTATTTCAATTTATGTGATATATTTTTTTATTTAACCTGTCTCCAAAAAATTTATATATTTTTGTAATTAAAAGTAATGTAACTTTTTTTAAAAAAAAAAAAAAGATTTATAGTCATATAAATATTTAAGATTTATTTTAAATGATAAATATCAAAAATCTTCTTTCTTTTATTTTAAATTTTATATCAAATCAAATCGTATCAGTATATCAGATAAAATAAAATGAATGGAGTAATATTTACAACTCCCAAAAAAACATTAAAAAACATGAACTAAAATTTACAAGTAGTTGTGTTTTGTATTTTGCAATACAAAAGTATAAATGTCTCTTTCATTTAATTTGCATGAATAGATTTGTTTTGATCATGTCTCTAGAGCAAATCTTTGATAACTTTGTCAAACATTAATAATGATTGAATCACTACGTGGCTTAATATTATAAAACAAAAATAGAAGAAGATATATAATAATACAAAAAAGGAAACTTCCCATAAATGGTTGCATTTAATAATTTCAAATTTCAAATTGGATGATTATTATAATAGAATATAAAATAGGGATAATAAAATTAGTCCATGAAAATATGACGTATCTAACCTGTTTAAATTTAGGAGATTTTATAAGGAAAAATTACTTGGATTGGTACCTTTTAATAAATAATTACTGATTTTAGCGATACTTTTATTTATTATCATTTACAGAAAAGGGTCAAAATTGCCCCTAAACTATGTGAAATAGACCACTTATACCCTCCATTATATTTTGGCATCAAAAATACCCCCGTTGTTATCCTAGGAGATCACAAATACCCTCAAGAGTTAACACCCCAAATTATTAGTGATGTGGCAAGCCACATGGGACTAATCCCTCCACCTAAGCATTGCCAACTAAGATTCACTACAAAAGAATTTGACCTTTAGTGGCGACAAAGTTGCCACAAAATCCCAAAATATTGTCACTAAAGGTTATTGGGGATTTTTAGTGGCGACTAAGGCTCCAACAACCATTCGCTAGTAAAACCTATTTTTTCAACCAAAAAAATATGACAATTAATTTTCGATTGCAACCTAATTTTCTAAAATAAATAACTTGCAATATCAATATTATCGATTGCACCCTAATTTTCTAAAATAAATAACTTTGCAATATCAATATTAAAAATATCCAATATTATTACGAAAAATCATCAAAATTACTTCTCGATTCAAATCTCCTACTATATAATGCATCATTGTACATTTTATACATTTACATATGACATAAAAATAAAACATACAGTGTCTTAAAACTCCTACTTAATCGATATCATTTTTGGTTTTTTAAAAACAATGAAGAAAAAAACACAAAATTAGAATTTAATGTTAAAAACTTTTAGTGACGATTCTGGGCTTTTGTGGCGACTATGTCGCCGCTAAAGGTCAAATTCTTTTGTAGTGAATCTTAGTTGGCAATGCTTAGGTGGAGGGATTAGTCCCATGTGGCTTGCCACATCACTAATAATTTGGGGTGTTAACTCTTGAGGGTATTTGTGGTCTCTTAGGATAACAGCGGGGGTATTTTTGATCCCAAAGTGTAATGGAGGGTATAAGTGATCTATTTCACATAGTTTAGGGGTAATTTTGACCCTTTTCCGTATCATTTATAGCAGTACATAACAAAACTATGTTAAATCTGCAATATATATATTAAAAGTGAATAATGTATGCAATATATATGTATTATAATTATTTTTAAAAATATATTATGCTTCACATTGTATTATAAATGTATTAAAATGTGTGATAAATGTATTATCCATCAATAAAACTTGTATTATATGTGAATAATAAATTGTTCTTTGTAATATATATTCAAATTGTATTATAAATGTATAAAAAGTGATTAAGTGAAAAAAATATTATTGTTATAAATGGTAACTATTTTTTTAATATAGTATATTTATGTAAGTATCCCATTTTAAAACTATGGAAACTTGTAATTAAAATAAAATAAAAAACTTAAAATGAAATTATTTCTAAATATAGAAAAAAATTACTTCTTTTTAATTCAACTGATAGAATATCGAATAGAGGTAACAACATTAGTCCATAAAAATATGATCCGCCTAATATTTAACTCAAATCCTTTTGATTCGTCCAATTCAGTTCATCTAAAATGTAGATTGATATGTAAATCAAATTAACTCATGAGAATTTTTATCATTTTTTTTTATTTTCTTATATAATATATTGTATATACTCATAATGTAGAATAAAAAAATTAATTAGATACTTAAACAAATTATAAAGCGACAAATAAAAAAAAAATTAGAGTAAGAATTAGACAAATTGAATTGTAACGCGTCTCTTAACCATGTCTGTCAAAAACAAAAGAGGATCTCCTTTTAACTTTCCGTATACACGTATAAATCATATCCATAATTTCCTTAACATTTTATCCGTCTATGCACTTGATATGTAATACAAATAAACAATTTAATCGTAGTAGATAAAAATAAAGTCAATCTACTAATGATTAAGTTATTATAAATATATATACATAACATACATGTCTTACCTTCATTAGTTTAATATAAATATTAAGTATGACCGATAACTTTTTTACCATGAAAACTTGTAAGTGCACTAGTTAATATTTTTAGCATCATAAATTTTCTTTTCTTTTACTCTAAAAAAGAGAAAGAAAAATACATACAATTCTAACTCCCTACTAAAAGAATACTATGCCACGAACTTCATTGCTGATTCGTTGCCATTTTACTCGTAGCTAACAAAAATGTCTCTAATTCACCGTTTAATAAAATTAGCAATGAATTTTACTATTAAGCTACGAAATTTGTCTGTTGCTAAATCTTATTTTTTTCACAATCTAATAAGAACTGCAATAAAGCATAGCCAATTAATATTATTATATAGATTAAAAGAAAAACCTTAAAATAGGGGAAAATATTGGATCTACATACATATACAAACACAATAAAGGAAACTTCTTCGAACTAGAAAATTTTGTCTTGCTCTCTTGTTTTATTGTAAATATGTTATTCTCATACAGATTGTTATATATATATATATAATATTTATTAATTTTTTTCCCTTTCGTTTTATTTATGTGGCATCAGTTAATTCAAATATAGAAATTTAATAATTATTTTTGGACAAAATACAGTAGTAGCTGTATAAAGCATCGTTTTTAATTCTTGACATTTTTGAACGTTTAAAGAGTAATTAATAAAATTTCCAGTCAAATTTACGGAGTTATCCTGAAACATTTCACGTGTTATGTAATTGAAATAGAGGAAGTACTTAATTGGTTATTATTGGCGATTCTTATTATTATTGTTTTAATTTTGAAAAAAATATCTAATTACACAAATATTTCTACCATAAATATTAATCCACTTTATAGTTTGAAGTAATTATATATTGTCTCACTAATTAATAATTTTGTACCAAATTTAAAGCCATATGCATGTATCAAGGATACTAGATACATGTATCTTTGGTACCAAATACATTATGAAATACAAATACATAGGGAGCTAGGCGAGCGAGATAACATAGAGGCGGCGGAGAGAAGAGAGAGGCGAGCGAGATAGGAGAGATGTGATTTGTTGTGTATTAATTGTTCTAAGTTACTTACCATAAATAGGTTTTCTTAGGAAAATGGTAGGATTGGCTAGTCCTTTTCTTGTAGGAAAATGTTTAGGACTTTATAAATAGATGTTCATTCCTTCTAACTTAATCAACATTCACAATGTAGTCGTAGGGGCTTTGAGAGTTTTGGTTAGAGGGAGAATTTGTGGGACACTTGTGTGAACCTCCTTGTATTCCGAGTGAATTGATTGAGGTTATTTCTCTTTAGATTTTGTACTCTCGTATTTATAGAGTGGGTTGCTCATCTCCTTTGTGAACGTAGGTCGATTGATCAAACCACGTTAAATCTTTGTGTCGTTTGGTATGTTTCTCATTTGTCTTCTTATTCGTGGTCTTTCGAGGTTTGCTTGCCAGCTTCCGCATGACACCTAATTATTTCGATTCTAGTGAGAGAGTCAGTTTTCCAGATACATGTGAATCACACTTGGAACGATCTATCTAATTACACCTAATTTGACTTGCACATATCTGAAATACATGTATATGAGTGCATCAGATACATTATCTGGCAAATAAATGTAGTATGGAAGATAATTTCAAAAACTAAAGAAAATGCACGTAAGTACACTCTAAACTAGTGAGAATTGTATTGTTTCCTCTTTAATTTTCATTTATGTGTAGGAACTCAACTAACTAAGATTCACGTGATGTAAGGTCTATTCAAGAAAAAAATGTCTAGTAACCAAAAAATATTCTGACACAAAATTTGAACTGAGGATCTTTGATTAAAGATAGAGATCGCAAGGAATTCTTTTTTTATAAGGATCAATTAGACATCATCCTATATCTCATCTTATGCGATATCCTTTCCTTTTTAATCCGTTTCAAAAGGAATATCACCTTATTATAATTTGTATTTTTGAATGGACACACTTATTAAGAAAATAATAATTGACATAGTGAGTTTACCATTTCACCCATATTAATTATGAAGTGGATGAATTAAAAACTTAAGATTTTCAAGAAGTTTACCTTTTCCAAAGTAATTAATTGAGAGTATAATAGATAAAAACAATTTGTGTTTTCTTGATTTGTCAAAATGAACAAGTATAGAAACAACTAAAAAAGAAAAAGTAGACAAATAATTAGGAACAAAGAAATGGTAGTTAAGGGAGTTTAGCCACTGACATTGAATAAATTTTTTTCTCTCTACATTGGTAACCAACATGACGGAACGATGATTTTCATTATAAGAATTCAAAATATGAAGCATTAAAACAAGAAATCAAAAGAATTCAAAATATCAAATTATAAATAATTTTAATCATATATAAATAATATAATTTTTTGACAAATAAAATTCAGATAAACCATTGACCCTTACTAGTTGTACCCTTAATAACAAAGAAAATTTTGGCAGTCCCTTTTCAAATTTCAGGATGTTAACTTCTCCATCAATCTGAGGACCTGTCTGAGGTGGTCAATAAATGTGTGGGAGGAGACATGATATGCATGTGTACTGATAGGCCTAAAGATTAGGTGTAGTGATTAGCTGAGTGGTAATCGATAGAATTATGAAGGTATTAGTAATATACAGATTAATTATAAGTGAATTTATATAGTATTATTTTATTTCTATATATTAGCTATGCAGGAATTGGTTATATATGTATTAGTTATTTAATATTCTATGATTATATTCTTACATAAATTCTCTCATAATTATACATGTATTAGTTAAGCAAGTTTCAAAATTATCAATCAAATGTCGTATTAATTTTATGCAGAAATAACTTATTTTTCTATCTACTTGCCAAATATCATATGAGGTATATAAAAATTCAAGCATATATAACTGGGTTATTTTTCTATCTACTTGCCAAATATCATATGAGGTATATAAAAATTCAAGCATATATAACTGGGTTATTTTTCTATCTACTTGCCAAATATCATATGAGGTATATAAAAATTCAAGCATATATAACTGGGTTATTTTTCTATCTACTTGCCAAATATCATATGAGGTACATAAAAATTCAAGCATATATAACTGGTTTCTTATCAAGCTACCAAAATGACCCCTTAATTATTTATATGCCTTAAATTACTTATAATTCTATGGTTGATAGAAGTTTGCCGGACAGAATCTTTGATTAAAGGTGAAACAGTCACAACACTACACCACAATTCATGTTGGCTGTGAGAGAAGTACTTGCCCACTCAAGTATTACACAATTCGAAAATAATCAGGGTAACACATTCAAAAGTTGTTAAAATATTGAAGGGTTATCTCATTGATTATCTTTATTCACGCTTCAAGAGGTATTTCGATTCATGCTTAATATATCTCAAAATTGTTAGTGATCTAGATTGTGGAAGCCAGTTTTGAGTTGCTTCGACATTTATGGTACTCCCTCCATTTTAATTAGTTTGTCTTACGTTTTTTTGTAGCTTGTTTTCATTTCAAAAAGGATGTTTTTTTTTGCAACATTTTAATTCTAATTTTTAATATAACATATTTAAGACCACAATTTTTTTTTTAAAATTGATATATATATTTTACATATCTTTAATTTAAAATTATAAATTTAAATTTCTTTTTACTTTCTTATATTTCAGTCAAGTTAAAATGAGATAATTAAATAAATTAAAACGGAAAAAATACTAATAATACAATGCTTTTGTCCACATCAAAAAAGATGATTTTGGTGGAGTAGCATGTGGCAGTTGAAGCTTTTCCAGAGCTTTTATGTTGTAAGGGTCCCTTAGCTCAGTTCAATTACATATTTATGTGATATATATTTTACTATATAAGAAGAGGGAATAAGTATTCACCACAAGTCAACATGTGTTCCAATAAAAAGAGGGAATAACCAATATATTTATAAAAAGAAATGACATATAAAATAAAATGGAGAGAGTATTGGTTTTTCAAAATGGAAAAGGACAAAACACATATAAAATTAAAAGACATATAAAAAAAGGTTGGTTTAACTCTCAAACATAAAAAGTAACATATGCTATTAAAAACTTTAATAAAAAGTACTATAATTTACAATAAATAATAACTTAAAATATCTACAAGACAACAAAAAAAAGACTAATTTTTGTACTGCTTCTGTCATATAAATTAGGATTGGGATGATTTTAAAATTTTAATTTTGGTTATACATTATAAAATAGCCGAAAATTGAATGATATAATTCTTTTAAAAATAACCGAATGAATCGTCCTATCGATAACCCTAATGTTACTTCTACTCTGTTTATTTTTACTTAAATTTAGAAAGATATGCTTCATTTCTACCCTCAATCTTATCGCTACATTTATTTGCTATTTAAAATTGAAATTAAAAAGACAAATGACAAATAAGTTTCTATATTAGCTCACTTATGAGCAAAATATATTATAACAATCTTTACTATTTTTATAACAATACATAAACTATACTCCCTCCGTCCCATATTAGATGGGCACTTCCAACTTTACACGGTGATTAAGAAATCATTAATACATTGGAAGACTTCACCATTTTGCCCTTTCTTTATATCAATGCACATTGAAATGAGTTACAAAAAATACACATACAATATAGAAGAAGAGGGAATAACTAACCACAACAACTCAACATGTGTTTTACTATATAAGAAGAGGGAATAACCATTACTATATAAGAAGAGGGAATAACCATTACTATATAAGAAGAGGGAATAACCATTACTATATAAGAAGAGGGAATAACCATTACTATATAAGAAGAGGGAATAACCATTACTATATAAGAAGAGGGAATAACCATTACTATATAAGAAGAGGGAATAACCATTACTATATAAGAAGAGGGAATAACCATTACTATATAAGAAGAGGGAATAACCATTACTATATAAGAAGAGGGAATAACCATTACTATATAAGAAGAGGGAATAACCATTACTATATAAGAAGAGGGAATAACCATTACTATATAAGAAGAGGGAATAACCATTACTATATAAGAAGAGGGAATAACCATTACTATATAAGAAGAGGGAATAACCATTACTATATAAGAAGAGGGAATAACCATTACTATATAAGAAGAGGGAATAACCATTACTATATAAGAAGAGGGAATAACCATTACTATATAAGAAGAGGGAATAACCATTACTATATAAGAAGAGGGAATAACCATTACTATATAAGAAGAGGGAATAACCATTACTATATAAGAAGAGGGAATAACCATTACTATATAAGAAGAGGGAATAACCATTACTATATAAGAAGAGGGAATAACCAATCACCACAAGTCAACATGTGTTCCAATAAGAAGAGGGAATAACCAATATATTTATAAAAATAAATGACATATAAAATGAAATGGAGAGATTATTAGTTTTTGAAAATGGAAAAGGACAAAACACATATAAAATTAAAACACATATAAAAAAAAGTTGGTTTAACTCTCAAACATAAAAAGTAACATATGTTATTAAAAACTTTAATAAAAAGTACTATAATTTACAATAAATAATAACTTAAAATATCTACAAGAGAACAAAAAAAAGACTAATTTTTGTACTGCTTGTGTCACATATATTAGGATTGGGATGATTTTAAAATTTTAATTTTGGTTATACATTATAAAATAGCCGAAAAATTGAATGATATAATTTTTTTTAAAGTAACCGAATGAATCGTCCTATCGATAACCCTAATGTTACTTCTACTCTGTTTATTTTTACTTAAATTTAGAAAGATATGCTTCATTTCTACCCTCAATCTTATCGCTACATTTATTTGCTATTTAAAATTGAAATTAAAAAGACAAATGACAAATAAGTTTCTATATTAGCTCACTTATGAGCAAAATATATTATAACAATCTTTACTATTTTTATAACAATACATAAACTATACTCCCTCCGTCCCATATTAGATGGGCACTTCCAACTTTACACGGTGATTAAGAAATCATTAATACATTGGAAGACTTCACCATTTTGCCCTTTGTTTATATCAATGCACATTGAAATGAGTTACAAAAAATACACATACAATATAGGAATGGTCATATTAATTGTAGGGGTAAAATGGAAAGGAATTAATTAGTTCTATCCTAATTTAATAAGTGCTCATATAATATGAAAAAAATATTTTTAGTAAGATTCTCAACGTTGAGACGGAGAGAGTAACAATATAACTTTATTAATGTTGGGCCCGGGCAGCGCCCGGGCTTTCTTTACTAGTATATATATATATATCGACTTAAAAAGAAATGTATTTATTCTTAAATTTTAAAAAAAAATTCTAATTTAAATATTTTCAATTTATATCTAGGCTCCAATGACAAGTTCTTCTCATTGCACAAATATCATAACATGTATAAATTATAAATTTTTAAAAAAACTATAGTCAAATAAGAATTATTCGATTAAATAAATTCACATAGAGAATACCATTGATCACATGTTTGATAGGATTTTTGAAAAGATTTTGGGACCTTTTTAACAGTTGGTTGTTACTAGCATTTATTTTTTGTGGCCCAAATTTTCATTGACAAAAGCAAGCTTAAAAGTACACAACTTATATTTATCATTATAAAAGGTAACAAATAAACGTGTATGAATATATATAACAAGGTTCCATGGATTTGTTCGCTAAAAGGTCGCTCTCAAAACTTAATTTGATATGTAAATACGAGTTTTGATAATTGTGGTGTTCGAATAGACACGAATCTTAAAAATTGTGGTATTTGATTAGATCTTTTTTTCGATCAATAATTCAGATTATTCATTAGAGTATTATTCTTCAATGAATAAAAATTTCTTCAGTTTAGCTATTGTTTACTTCTAGCTTTCAGTCATTATTATTTTAAATTAATTTCTTCATTATTATAAAATTTTAACAACTTCACCGATAATCATCAACTATAGACAAATATATTATACATTAGTTTGTGTCAATTGTCAATAAATGTGTTTCTACTCAACTAAATCATTGTCAATAATCAATTACTTGGTATATAAGGGCTAGAGTATTATTTGGTTAAAATAATTAATTAAATTATAATAAGGAATCTAACACTATTAAACTAATAATTTATTATAGAGAAAACTTCAAATGGCTATCATTTGGACATAATTAGAGATGTATAGCTACAATTTGAGTATTTACGTTTCATAACCATTGTTTGAGATGCTAAGCAAAGAAAAAAAAAGATTCTCTTGTGCAACTCTCCTTATTCTCGCTTGTTGATCTCCTAGTCTCTCTCTTTCCCTCATTTTTCTCTCTCCCTCTCTTGTTCGCATTTCTCCTCTCTCTGCCCTCTCACATTCCCCTCTCTGTAACACCTCGCTAAGTGAAAGAGCTAGAATTAGAAAGAGTCATGTTTGGAAAGAATGAAAAAAATCTGAAAATTGGTTAAGTTATGTTAAGTATGAGTTTTGGGTCAATTTCAAACGACCATAACTCCTAGCTCAGGATGATTTAGGAGTATTAAAAGATACCGTAGAAAATATCTTTGAATTATCTTTCCAACGCCACTGAGTTTGCTCATTTTCGAGTTCGTAAGAGGGAGATATGCCCATTGGAAGTTGGGCTGTCTAAATAAGGAAAGTCAAAATCGGATTTTAGAAGGGTATTATGGTCTTTTCCATACCCAATTGATTTAATTCGTTTTTAGTGAATTAATTAGGGTCAAAACTGAATTGGTTCTGTTTGCACAATTGAAAATTCACGCTAGGATTTTAGAGAGAAGAGAAGAGAAGAGGAAAGTCAAGGTTCATTGTCTTCGTGAGGAATTGATTGCGGATTTCGTCAAGGATTTGATCCTATGAGGTATGTGAGACTTTCATAACGTTGGGTTCGTTCACCCATGTGCCAAACATGCTTAATTCAGCGTGAAGTCATCCTAAAAAGATTGGAAGTTTGAATGTTCTTGATGTGTATTCTTGAATTGCTTTCGTTCTTGAATTTGGGTTGAGATTGAGGAGTTTCTTGAGGTTATAGTGTTGTTTTCTTGAGTTGTTTGAGTTAGATTCTTGTGTACATATATAAGGTATCTGAATCTAAAGAGAATTTGAGAAAAAGAATCGAGTTTAGGCGAATTGGGGTTAGAAAACAAAGAAGGAAAAAGTCAGGCGAATCTGGGTGCCAGGTCCGCGATTCCTCGGGATGGGAATTTTCTCTTCGCGTCGCGGAGCGGTCACGAACCCTTCTGCCTCAAAATTTATTTCGCGATCAAATATTTAAATGCATCTCCGCTTCGCGGACTTGCTTCCAGATTGATCGTTTCTCAGGTTTAACTATCTAAAAACACTCATAAACATTATGAGATCTTTCCTTTCACAATCCTTGAATTCATAAATTCAAATTCAAGGAAAGTTAAGAGCCAAAGTCTAGATAGTTCTTAGAGTCCTTTCAAAAAGTCTTTTGCAAATGCTTTAAACTTGTTTTAAGACTTGAGTTTTGAGTTAAGTAAGAGTAACAAATGAAGTTCATTTCTTCAAAGAGAGTATATGAGAGCTAAGTATTCCCAAAGAGTAAATGTTTCACATTTAAACAAGAGAGAAAACACCGATTTTCAAGAGAGCCTTTGAGCTAGTTTTTGAGTAATTATCTCAAACCACAACAAGAGTTTTTGTTTTTAAACATATGAGCTGAGTATTTTGGGAGTAGTATTCAGCACCGATGTGGGGACTAGTTCATAATAACTCAATGTCTCCATAAACCATGTAGCCAATGTGGGTACAAAGGGTCATACTTTTTAGATGATTCTTTAATACTTTTTAGCATAGACTAGTAGATCCACTTAGTTGTGGCGTTCTATATCCCGACAAGTTATAGGACAGTTCTGGCAGCGTGGGCGAGACGTTGTATCATCACATAGCTCATAGTGATGGTTGTCAGTTAGAGAAACTCCCACAAAATTATAGTACTTTACTACATATGTATATTGAGTTGTTACTTACTGTTTTAAATGCTTTATATAAATTGCATTTTTACTGTTGTTTATTTCTGCATTGAGTTGGGTATCCATGAATTGAGTAAGTTGAGGTAAATGTTTCTTTTAGATTTCATTTCAAGCTTATGTCATGTTCAGTTTTTCCCTCGCATGCTCGTACATTCAATGTACTGATGTCATTTGGTCTGCATCGTTTTATGATGTAGATACAGGTAACCAGGATCAGCATCCAGCGCCTCGTTAATCCAGTCGATCACTCATAGTCAGTTGGTGAGCCTTCTTGCTTTCCGGAGGATCCCTTTGGTTATGTTTTGTTTTATTTCTTTTGGCTATTTCAATTGTTAGGATGATCGGGGGTCTTGTCCCGACATCTCTCTTAGTATCTAGAGGCTTCATAGACAGTTAGATATGAGTTCTTTAGTCTTGATATTTCAGTTGTTTGATTTTAAAGACCTGAGTGGCTAAGTTGAATGTTATTTTTTAAACATTCTCAGTTTATTTATTCAGACAGTTTATTTAAGATTGTATTTAAGTACAATTTCTGTTGAGTAAGTCTTCCGCTGAGAGTCTATCCAGGCCAAGGGTTCGCTTAGGGAAGCAATGGTTCTCGAATGCTAGTCCCGCCCATGGTGTAGGCTCGAGGCGTGACACACTCTTTCTCCCTCCCTCTTTATTCTGTATTTTTTTCCTCCTCTCTCTCTATCTTGTATTTACAACATTCTCACTCTATTTTTTAAAATATATTTTTGAGGTATTAGACGACTGTATTTATTATATTCATACATGCATTTAGTTGTACATTCTCTCTCTTTCTCCGGTATTTCCACCTCTCTCTCTCTATATATTTGTATAGTTTTGAGGTGTCGGGCAATTGTATTTGTCGTATTGATGTGTGCATTTAGGTTGTCTTATGTGTTTTCACCTCTCTTTGTATTTGTATATTTTTTTAGGTATCAGACAATTATATTTGTTGTATTCATACGTACAATTAGATTGTATCGATGAATACTTGATGTATCGATAAATACTAGTTGTATCGAGGAATACAATCTACATGTATACAAATATACAAACCCAAAAAAAATACAAGAGAATATATCCATTTGCTCTATAATTGCACTTGTATTCATTTGCTCTTATATCACTTGAATTCATGCACACACTTAGGTTGTATCGACAAATTTTACGGTCTCTGTGTATATAAAGATACAAAAAAAAAATACAAAGGATTGTATTCATTCACTCTTGTATCACTTGTATTCATTCATTCTTGTATAGTCACTTGTAATCATTCGCTCTTGTATCACTTGTATTCATATGTATCTTACATTTTAATTTTGAGAAAATATCAGGAGGAGACCAGGGCTGAAGACAAATGGAAGTAAGAGTGTTCATTTGAATTCCTTTTGATGGAAAATTATATTTGTATTATCCAAAGTTAAAAGTATTTTTATGTATATAATAGTTGTTGTATTTACTGTTTCATATATTGAATCTCTTTAGTAAAATTTAGGGAGAATTGTATATAATAGCAAACTATTAATTCAAATTAAATGCTATAAATATAGTTTGATTTAATTGTACCTCATAGCAAACTGTTGCTATTTCACCTCTCTCCTGGTGAATCTCGCTTGCCACTCTTGTTCTCTCCCTCGCCTCTCTCATTTTTTATACAAATGCAAGTGTATAAACTGCGTTTGTGTTTGTATAAAGTGAGAGAAAATTGTATATATACATATATTTTCGTTCCCCGCTCTCCCCTCTCCCAGATCTCGCTCGCCACTCTCCCAGATCTCGCTCGCTCACTAGTCTCTCTCACTTTATACAATTGATCTTTTTGTATATGTATACCAAAGCAGATTATACAACTGCTTTCTTTTGTATATGTATAGCGAAATATACATATTTATGTTTGCTATGGAGCGCAATTATGCAAACTTTGCTATAGCATACAAATATGAATTTTGTGTTTGCTATATGTGAAAGTTGCTGCTCAATTAATTACTACAACTAATTCTATTTTTTACTTTTTATTATTTTTTAAAATTCATTTTTATTATTATTTTTAAAAAAAAATTTCAATAAACTGTTATAACCTGAAATTTTTTATTGTTACAACTTGAAAGTTTTATTATA
>NW_006239425.1:40275-53364 GCF_000226075.1 Solanum tuberosum | reverse complement strand
TCTCTCCCTCGCCTCTCTCATTTTTTATACAAATGCAAGTGTATAAACTGCGTTTGTGTTTGTATAAAGTGAGAGAAAATTGTATATATACATATATTTTCGTTCTCCTCTCCCAGATCTCGCTCGCCACTCTCCCAGATCTCACTCGCTCACTCGCCTCTCTCACTTTATACAATTGATCTTTTTGTATATATATACCAAAGCAGATTATACAACTGCTTTCTTTTGTATATGTATAGCGAAATATACATATTTATGTTTGCTATGGAGCGTAATTATGCAAACTTTGCTATAACATACAAATATGAATTTTGTGTTTGCTATATGTGAAAGTTGCTCTAAAATTTATGGCTTCACCACTGATGGAGACCATGCTATGCTCTTATATTTCTCTTGATTTTATCTAACGCTCTTCTGTGACACTATAGGAAAAAAACATATTTGATGAGACAATCCAAAGAAATAAGATAATTTCAAATCTACTTTGTCTATGAACAAAGAAGCTATAAATAATGCAACTGACGAATTGACTCAAACTTGGACAAGTTGCAAAAATGAGAAATTTTCATAACTAGCCGTGTTCATTTCAATGTCATTAGCAAAAACAGAAATATTGTAGCTAGTAACCAAATAAAGCCTTTACCTTCTCTAGCATAACTCACCCAGAAAAATTTGGGTGTCAATTGGGCCAGCACAAGCTCATTACGGCCCATTAAGTGTAAGTCCTATTGATCTTTGTTCCGGATTGGGCCACCCTAAATGGGCCTTGAGGATTTTTTTTCTTTTTCTTAATGGGCCTTGACGGTAAACTCTTTGAAAACTCCTATCTTATCTATCACCAACTATTTATCAAAGGGAAAATTACGCGAATAAGCAAGCGTACATATACTAGTTAATTAGTTAACATAACTACGATTTGAACTAATTACGGCTCGCAGCTTAATTTTAGTTGTAATTGCATCACTTATACATATACAAATACAAATTACACACATATAGATACAATTATATGGCAGATATACAAATACAGTTCACCTTTCTCCACTCTCTGCCCTCTCTCACTCGTCTCTCTCCTCCCTCTAACATGTAGCTACGAATCGTAGTTAGCAAACTATAACTATGGAGCATAATTAAATTATTTTTGAGTGGCTGTATGCGAAAAATCCACTTTATCAAAATATATATCAACTATCAATTGTTCACTTTTTCTATATGATATATGACCATCGTTTTGGTAGAAAAAGTGAACAATTAATAGTTCAGGTGTGTATAGTTGGTGATTGTTTAAGTAAAAAACTCACACACTTAATAGTCTAAATTTGAAACTCAAAAACTCGAAATACTAAAAAAAAATTTTAGATCACCAACTATAATAGTTCAGGTGTGTATAGTTGGTGTTCTTTGATGCTACGTTAAATTACATTCGATTTTTTTATTTGAATATTTTTCTTGACGAGGAAACTTGTGGATTATAGCTTAGCCAAATTAGTTTATTAGGAAAATCAATTGAATTTGTTTGAAAAATGACATGCTCATTTTTAGTCAATTTAAAAAATAACGTATTTAATTTTATATTGAGTGATAATTTAACTTTAGGTTTACCATTTAATTCATTAACTGAGACAAAAGGAGCAATATAATATCCTTTGCAGAAAAAGAGAGAGAGAGAGATTATAAGTGAGAGTTAGAACATAAAAGTTGTGACATTTGAAAAATAAATAATTGAAAATAATATTTGACAATTAGAGTTGTGTTAGGATATGAACTCAAATTTAGAGTAGATTTTGATTTTTTGTGAGTATTTGAAGTAAAAATTATGAAAACAATTCTTTTAAAGTTTTTCAAATTTCAAAAAATTCTAAAATTAAACATAAAGTTGTACTACGAAAAATTATAAACAATTTTTTATTTAAATAGTTTTCCGAAATAATATTTCAGATAAAAATGAAAAATATCCATGCCAAACGAACCTTATTAATATTGTCATTGAGCACGTCTTCATTTCCCTTTGTTATGAAAATATTTGATATTCTAATTTCTAACCAATGGTTAAGACTTAAAGATGTTTTATACGTCTGTATCAGTGTTTTCAAAAACATTTTTGGGGCGAGTTTCGGGGTGAGTCTCGGGGCAGGGCGTATCAAAAACTCTCTGGGGTGCAAATTGAAGACATAGATCCATTAGGTGTAAATCCTAGAATTTGGGGCGTAAGCTCCGAGCATAAAAACGTAAGTCCTGAGCGTAAAAATATACGCCCCGAGCGTTTTTAATTTTTTAAATCTTTTTTGCTTTAAATCACATTTTTTTATTATTGGCATAATGATATTTCTCAAATAGTAATTATAATACTTTTTTTCTCCATTATTGATTATTAATACCTATCTCAAATAAAATCATAATATTTTTTCTATATATTATAGTTTATTTTTAAATTTTTTTTGTAAAATCACTGCAAGTTCCACTTTTGCTTATTTTCTAAGTAAGAAAATTATAAAATTGTAGATTCATGAGACTTACGCCCCTGCCTTTTAAAACACTGGTCTGTATCTAATTAAAAATTTGACAAAAATAAAATAATATAAAAACAAAGAAGTGCCGGATCCGTATATGACCAATTTCCTTAATTACCACACTACGAGAAATACGGCAAGATCCAAAATATTGTCATTAACTTGTCACATGCCTTGATTTGCTTAGGAAATTAAATGTCATTTTAGATTATTATCACATCAATTTATACCTGAAAAGAATACTTCTTGGGCTAATCTTTTAAAATAAATTTATTTTTAAAAATATGTTTTTTTTTAAAAAATTCTTAGCAAAAAACCGTTTCAACTACTTTTCAAAATCATTTATTTTTCGTCAAAGGCTTAATCAAATATCATTTTTTAAAATAAGTATTTTTAACGTCTTGAAAACTTAGCCAAACAGCCTATAAGATCCTGTCTTATATTTTTTTCACCATAAATTTTTTTTATTAAATAAGGAAACTTCCTCAATGCTACACTCAACTTATCATATCATATATATGGATATATAACAAGATCCAAAATTTCCGGAAATTCTATCTATTTCTTTTTTGGTTGTTCTATTAATTATTATTATTTTAAGTATAATTTACTTATTCAATTTGGTTGTAAATCTCAGATTCTAAGTCCTTATTAATTAATTCCTGTCGAGGAAGAGTGGAAGACCAGCATGTACCAAAGCTGGACATCTAGTGCGTGGACACAATTTAATATGGGGTTCCAACGTTGGAAGAGAGAATTGAAATGAGTTCTGCCCTGTAATAATTTAAGGAAATGAATATTGTACTTAATTACCCAACTCTAAAAATTAACTCAAGAGAAGATGATTGTCAAGACATATAACGAGATCATCTATTGTTCTTTCATTAGTTTTAGTACTTGTTTCTATAACGTTCCTGAGAAAAGGCGTGATGACAACAAGTTATAGATAAAGACTAGTAAACTTCTGGGCTGATAAGCTTTTAAAAAAAAGTGCACGTAACACAGGTTATATAAGCTAGTGGTTAAAAAGTGAAGCGCTACCTATCTAAGACAAAACACAATTATTGACATGATATGTGCTCTTTTAAGCTAGATGATAACATAGGTCAAAGGACAAATTCATGAGATCCATTACACATCATAGGGTTAAAAAAAGTCATGTATACGTGTCAAAAAAGTAAAATAAGTATAATTATATAATATATTTCAAATCAAAGTAAATGATATGGGTTGTCACATAAAATTTTCAACTCGAAACTCAGATCATAACGTTCAAATTTTAAAATCCACCTATGCATGTGTTTGCTTTCGCGAATATGCTCATGCTACAATCTTGCTGTCTATAGCCAGTTCATAATTTGAAGCCAATTTAGTATTATTTTCGTGCATAGAGTTGATCAATAAACAAACATTTATTTTAGAAATATACAACTTGGATTCTTCAACATCACTATAAAAACAAACCTTAATTGATATGTTTATACTTGCCTTAACCTATTTGTTATCTCTATTCTAATATTTCAATCTTCTTTTGTTAGAAAAAAGGAAATTAAACAGAAAGAGCTCTAGCAACATAGTGAAATATTAAATGGCCATTTCAATAGGAAAATTAGTATTTGTGTGCATTTTCTTGATTTTGTGTGTTGAAATGCCAAGAAGTTTAGCAAATGAGTATGTTGTGGGTGACAAAAGAGGTTGGAGTCCGGGGGTTGATTATCATCCATGGGCTTATGGCAAAAGCTTTCGTGTTGGAGATGTTCTCCGTAAGTACTGTTTCAATTTACGTGACACTTTCATTTTTATTAGTTTTAAAAGAAGAAAATGAATATCTATTTTTTTTTACTTTTAAGGTTCACTAGGCATGTTTAGATAATATTTTTTTTTTAGGTTTAGGAAAATTATTTTCATGAAAAACTTTTTCCGCTCTGATTAACCTTATTCGTCATTTAGAGATGTTCTAGTGATAAATTCTATAAGAATGGGACGAAGACATTTGTTTCACAGTTTAATACTCTTTAAAAGTTAGAAAATATTTTAAATTAATTACATCCTGAGAGAAATACATAAGTGGTGAAAGTTAATTTTTTCCTTTTAATAATTTTTTTTTTTCTTAAAAAGAAATATTGGTGTTTGTTCGATAGAAAATATAACTTATTTTCTTTTTCATCGTAAACATACCTTAATGATAGTATGATTTTGTAACCTCAAAATATCACGTAGTTTCAAAGTCTTTCTTTCTTAAATTAAGTCAACACTGTTATGTAGGGGAGTAGTTACTTAAACTCTTCAAGCAAGATTGTATTATTTGTCACATAGCAATCTATTTCTTATTTTACCCCAGTGAGATGATTTATAGTTATACAATTGATTTCATCACATTTTTTAAACATCTTTTTATTTTTTAAACTACATATTCAATCAAAATCGCCACTTAAATTAAAGCAAAGAGAATAAATTTACTGAATTTGTCATGAAATTTTATTCACAAAGAAAAGAGTCAGGGGTGGAGCTATAAAGCTTTGGTTACAAGTTCACCAAACTCGGTAATTTTGATTAATTAAATCCTGTATTTGTCTTAAAATATTTATTAAACTTGTACAAATTATAAATAAAATAATTTCAAATTCATAAATTTTAAATCATGACTCTGTATCGACATATTTCTTCTGTGCCCCAAAAGTGATAGATGTGGCCTCAGTGGATATTTCAAGCTATGCACTTTGTGATAGTAATATCAAAACTTTCTACAAGGATAATAGTGGCCAAACATCAACAAATAATTTCAAATTCATAAATTTTAAATCTTGACTCTGTATCGACAGATTTCTTCTATGCCCCAAAAGTGATAGATGTGGCCTCAGTGGATATTTCAAGCTATGCACTTTGTGATAGTAATATCAAAACTTTCTACAAGGATAATAGTGGCCAAACATCAATTACTCTTGACAAATCTGGGCCATACTATTTCATCTCTACAAGCAAACAAGGGTGTTTTGAAGGTCTCAAGCTAGAGTTGCATGTTATTTGAAAATTATGTGAGGAATTTAATTTGTTATTTTTTATGAGTTATCAATTCTTTTACGTACTTGTAATAAAGTTTTTGCTAATAACATGAATGTTCTACCTATTAGTTAGAGCTAATTTTTCTTTTGTGAACTCTAGATATGTTCGGATTGAGGTAATTAATAGGGAAAAAGGTTTGAAATATATTCGAACTTTGACCGAAATTGTTGTAACAATACCAACCTTTGGAAAGGACCTTTTACCCCCTACACTATTTAATATAGTGTATTTTAAAGGTATGTATGTGCACACGTGGACATCATAAATATTGCATCATTATAAATAGTAATGTGTCCACGTGAGCACATATATACCTTTAAAATACAATATTAAATAGTGCAGGGGTAAAAGGTCATCTATAAAGTTTGGTATCGTAACAACAATTTCGGCCAAAGTTGGAGATTTTTCAGACCATTTTCCCTAATTAATACAGAGTCATGTGGAAGCTAATAATTATCAATAGTTAACGACGGTGAACAAAAAACAAAGAGAAGTATACTAAAATATGCATCATAATAAATTAGCAAAATGGTCTAATGAACTTTATACTTGTCTGAGTTTGTATTATGTATCCATCTACTTAACTCTTTACTTAACTAAACCATTAAACTCAGTAGAACACAATATATCAAACCCCTCTCACCATTGACCAAACTTATGTGATATTAAGATGACTGAGTTGGTGAGAGTGTGTGACTACACGTGTGTAAAGACAAGCAAATAGCATATTTAAGTTAAAAAAGATATGAAAAATATATATATCTAAATTAGGGCAAAACTTTGCGGGGGTCATATTGACAATATAACCCCTCTCAGAGATGTTGGTTTTCAGTAGTTGAGAGCACAAATGGACAGTAGGGTCTAGATTAAATTTAATGACTAATATTTTATTGGTTAAAACAAGTTCTAATAGCTATTTTTCTTTTTTAAATCATAATTTGAAATCTCAAATTCTTCGAAAAATAGGATTTTACATTTTAAGTTGTGATTCCTATTTTCTTAAATATAAAACATGACCTATATATTTATACTTCTAAAAAGCACCGTCATTTTAAATTTTGTAAGAAATATTTATGTTTGACGTGTAGAGATTGTCTATACAATATGGAAGGATGATATTAAAGAAGAGCTGATTAGCACTATTGTTGATTTTTTGAACAAGTAATTTTTTTGTAAAATTATATGTATTTGAGAGTTTATAATAGATGCATGTAATCACAAACATTTATTTATAAAATGAAAAAATGTGATTTATTAATGCGACGGCTTAGAATATTTCAATACCTTATTTATGAATCACGGTTTTCTCATTTGGTAAATTTATACTAGAGTTGAGAAACTAATTTTGATAGTTCTCATAAATTATGAAGTTTTGATATTTATTACAAAATTACAATTTATGAAATCCAAATCACATGTCCAATTAAAATTTCAAAATTACATCAAACCTAATTTATGATCATGTCCAAACAAGCCCTTAATCATTTGCTACCTCTCCATTCTTTTACCCTTTCTTCAGCAACTAAAGCCTGCAGCAAGTAGAAAAATGAAGGTAGTAAGCTCTGTTTGGTATCTATTAAGTTATTTTTGTTAAAATATCCGTTAAGTTTTTTCTGTGATATAAATATTTATATTGGGGAATTTTGATAGCTCAGTTGATTGACTACCTGAACTCTCACCTTGTTAGTGAGGGTTCGATTCCCTATCTTATAATTCCATCTCCATTTCTCCTTCTGCTACCCCCAATTTAAAAACAAAAAAATTATATTTAGTCTATTTGGTCAACTTCTTTTTTTAATGACCGTGGTGTTCGAGTATGCTTTCGTGCACTTTGACTAATTTCACAGAATACCTGCCACCTGCTGCCACCAATAGTTACTAGGTAACTCTGTCCACCAAAGTTAAGACAGATGAGAAAAATCACTAGTGTTTTTTGTCACCACTGATTGGTCAACTTTTTCAAAATTAGCTTATTTTAAAATAGTATTTTTGTGAGAAATAATTTGTTTTTGACTAATCAAAGCTAAAAAAAAATGCTTTTGAGCAATATATAATAAGTACTTGGCCAAACATTTTTTAAAAATGATTCTAATATATTTTCTACAAAGTGTTTTTCAAAAAATTACTTTATTTAGCTTCTAAATAATAGTTCTTGTTATTTCCTCGAAACACTTATTTATTTTTTTCTAAAAAGTTTAGTCAAAATACCTTACTTTTAAAAAATAAGCATTTATTGTCAGAGGAAAAAAAAAGACTTTTGACCTCCCAAAGACAAGCTCACAGACCCTGCCACCCCTGAACCCTCATTCGCCATCTTATTTCATTCGTTGTTATAGTGTTTTGCTAGATAACATATAAAGTGTTTTGGAATAATATTTTCTTACTTACTTATCAAATACTAGAAAATAGGTAAGAAATTCACTTGTTTTCCAAAAAATATTTTCTAGAAAAACATTTTCCTTCATATCAAACATATCCATATTGCAATTTCTTTTCGAAACATATTGAGAAAAAATAAAAATATATTGAATATGTAATACATTACCTCTTTTTTCCAATTAGTTTTGAAAATCATGAGAATAAGAATACTTGTTTGAAGTATGGTTCCTAACAACATTCCAATCCACATGCCCTGCAATTTTTATAGTTTACAAACCAAAAGAAAGTTGAAGAATAATGAGATTGGAGAAATCATAGTACAATATAATTTCCAACATTGTTTTGTACTTTTTTTTTAATTTTAATTTATATGACACGTTTTTCTTTTAATCTGTCTTTTTAAAAAAAAAACTCTCTTCAATCCATAAGAAATAAGGTTCTGACATTTTCTCTATGCTTCAAAATGAATGAATTTTTCAAAATCCAAGAATGTCTTAATTATTTATTTCCAAAACTTTTTTCTTTAATGTGTTTTACAACTCTAAATCTAGTTTTAAGAAGATACAAAAGGACAATATGGATAAATTATCCTTTAATTGATATTATTAACTAATTTTCTTAATAGGTGTGCACACCTCAAAAATTCATGTATTTTAAAATGGAGGCACTACTAAAAAATTGCTAAAAAACGAAGGAAATAAAAGCGATGCCATTAGCCACACTGTCTGTCACTTTTTAATTAAAATACATTTTTTAAAAGCGACGGACCTCATCGCTTAGTCCGTCGCTTTTTTTCGCGGATTTTTGCGCCAAATATATATATAATGAATAATTAATTATTTTATATAGATAGCGACGCAGTCCGTCGCTTTTTATTAAAAATAATTATTTATTAATTTAAAAAAAGCTACGCCGTCCATCGCTTTTTATTAATTTTAATTGTTTAATTATTTTTTAAATAAGTGACGCACAACATCTTTATGTCCGTCTCTTCTTGGTCAAAATATCTGGTCAAATATTTTAAGAAAGCGACGGACAATGTCTCTTATTCCATCGCTTTTTGGTCAAAATGTTGGTCAAACTTTTTTTTTAAAAAGCGACGGACATAGAGACGTTGTCCGTCGCTTTCTTTAAAATATCTGCACTAGCAGACGCGATTTTCCCCATTTCTCCATCTCTTTTCTCTTCCTTCTCTCTTCCTCTCTCTCGACGTTGACACCGACGCTGCCCGTCGCCGCTGCCCACCGCCGACCCCGACCCACTGCCCTTCTCCTTTAATTCTTAGGGTTTCATAATATTATTTTTAATTTCTTTCAATTTGAGTATTGAATTTGTTAATTAGTGTATTGTAATTAGTTTTTTTATTGATTGTTAGTTTGTATTGATTGTTAGTTAGTAAGTGAATGATTAGGGTTTTTGATTGTTAGTTTGAATTAGGGATTATTTGATTGTTAGTTTGTGTTTGTTGATTGTGAATTGAAAATTTTAATGTCAGGGTTAGTTTGAATTAGGGTATCTTAGGATTTGTTTGAATTTCGTAATTTCTTGAGTTAATTAGTTTGATTTTGGAATTGTAAGATTAGTTTGAATTAGGGTATTTAAGGAGTTGTTTGTTTGGGTATTATTTGAGTTAGTTTGAATTATTATTAGAAGAAGTATCTGATGTCTGGGTATTATTTGAGTTAGTTTGAATTATTATTAGAAGAAGTATCTGATGAGACACTGAATGTTGAGGAAGAAATATCCGAGAATATGGAAAATAAATCATTTGATGACGAAGAATGGGAAGATAATGAAAATGAAACAACTAAGGAGGAAGAATGGGAGAATGATGGAATTGAAACAAGCGAGGAGAAATAGTGTAGAATGAAAGCTAGCTAATATATATATGTAAGTGTATTTTGCTAATTTTATTTAATTTATGATTTTTATATATATTATACATGTAAATTTGCATACAGATGTCATCAGGCGGTGACGGTGATAGACATCGTGAGCATCTTGGAGTTAGCCAGACTAAATAGGCTAAGAAGAAGAAGTCTAGGAGACTCATAGATCTTGAGGATATTGCAAGATCTATTTCTTTTGCGCCAGAGCGCATCAGCTATGATACTCATTTATTTGTTGTTCCGTTTGATACGGCGGATCCTCAGCAATATTATCCTAATTACCGTCGATCAATCAGTGCTTCATCTACTTAACAGGCATTGCCTTCACGACGCTACAAGGACCTACCTTTACAGGCTATTCGTCGAGCATGACCCTTATCGGCAGGTACTCCATCTCCCACAGGTACATCTCATCAGTTATATATCTACCATGAGAATTGGAGATTCTAGTAGCGAGTAGTCAGATGCTATGGCCGGTACGCCTCCATTGACTCAGCGTTTTGTGCATCCTGATGTATCACCCTTGTCTACAGCTACACCTAGTGCTACACCAGATGATGCGATGCCTGCTCTAGCTCCTGGCCAGAAGGACAGACTTGGTAGAGTCATGATTGAGCCAGATGGATCATCGTAAGTTTGTTTTGTTATCTATTTGTTAGTTTATTTTATTTATTTCTTATACTTTAATTAATTATTTATGAACTAACATATTTATTATGTGTTTTGCATGTGGCATCCTGCAAAGGATGCTGCCCGGGCTTTAAAAGACTGTGTTAGAAGACTCTATACACAGGCTTATCACTCTTGGAGCGAGATTCTAAATAGTATACGCCAGGCAGTGTTTAATAACTTTAAGGTATATATTTTTTAGTTAAGTTTAGTATACTTTACTTTTTTTACTATCGATCTAATTAACGTTATTTTTTCAGACTATGTGTACTTGGGAGTCGAGGTACAATTTGGTCATTGGGACCACATTTGAGAGGAAGGCATCCGCCAGACTGTCTAGCTGGCTAAAGAAAGTTTGGGATAGTGGTAAACGTTTCGGTTGGATGTTGCCTCATGTTTTTGATGAATTGGGTCAGTATTGGAACACATACAAGTTTAAGGCAATATCAGATCAAGCAAAAAAGGCTAGAGGCAGTCTTAAAGGTGGCTCATTGCACACCAGAGGTGCAAAGACGGTTGGAACAATTGCACAAGAGATGGTAAGTTCTAATTCAGACTTTTAAATAAATAATTAGTTGATTCATATATATCGTTATAAATTTCAGTTTTTATTTATAGGAAAAAGAATTGGGATGCACTCCCATTAAATCGGAGGTTTTCAAGAAGACTTATGTCAGGAAGAAAGAAAATGAGTCGGATCCGGATGTGTGGGTGAAGGAAAGGGCTGAACGAACTTTTGTAAGTTATTTAATATGAATAATATATATTAATAGTGAATATATTTATGATATGTATATATATTGATGTCAATTTTTATATTTAATATGCAGAATGACTTTCATCAGTACGTCGCTAAGAATCTAGATAGTTCGGTCCAATTGACACCTAAACTTTCCACCTAGATTTGAAAAGAAAAAGTGGTAGGGGGGACACACAAGGGTAGAGTCTATGGTCTAGGCTCTCAAAACGATGTAAGACGACTCCAGTTAGGCTTAGAAGGTATTGGATCATCACGTCAAGCTGAGGCACTTGACGGTGTTAAGATTGCTGCTATGTCGGATCAAATAGCTAAACTTACAGCGGCACTAGCAGAGTCGGAGCGGAGAAGAGTATGTGAACAAGAAAACATGAGTGAGACCGTTCAACAAATCAAAGAACAAGTGATGAACCTCGTTCGTCAACCTACTACTTCGACTCCCGATGACACCAACGACAAGAGTGATGAGGATGATTATGTAGATCTCATTCCCTAGTTTAGATCTCTGGACATTTATGAACTTTTTGAAATTTTGAACGAATTTTGAAAGACTTTATAAGTCTTTAATTTGTGATTTAGATACTTTTGAATGTTATTTTAAGTTTGTTGTTTTATGTTTTGTTTAGATTGTTTATAA
Organism: Solanum tuberosum; assembly: GCF_000226075.1. Taxonomy (NCBI): domain Eukaryota; kingdom Viridiplantae; phylum Streptophyta; class Magnoliopsida; order Solanales; family Solanaceae; genus Solanum; species Solanum tuberosum. Next base: position 41,460 of record NW_006239425.1, on the reverse strand, counting down.
TTGTGTGTGTTTGATTGGGCGAAATAGTGTAGAATTGAATTGAATTGCATTTGCAGGTGGGTAGCAAAAACTGTCAATTTCTACTATCAAAAATAGTGCAGGAAAAGCGACGGACAGCGTGGTTTTGTCCGTCGCTTTTCAGGGATTTTCAAAAATAAAATTTCCAGAAAAGTGACGGACTGCATCGCCTTTTAGAAATAAAAAAAATTAAAATTAAAATTAAGCTACGCAGTCTATGGCTTTTTGAAAAGCGTCGAGCTAAAAAGTGACGGAGGTGACTGCGTCGCTTTTCCGTCGATTTTGACCAAAAAAGCGACACAGTCCGTCGCTTTTGGCCATCGTTTTTTGACAGTTTTTTAATAGTGAGAGAGTATTATCTTTCAATAATCAAAAACAATATAATTTTTCAAATTGCTCTTTGCGTACCCTTAGTGAAATACATTCTCCGTCAACGTTCACTGGTTCATTATACCAAAAATAGATGTCCACTTTAATTATTTTAATTTTAAAAATTAAGAAATAATTTGTCATTTAGTTCCTTATTTACCTTTATTATTAACTATAGTCATTTCCTAACGAAAGAAATGAGTAATTCATATACTCAAATACAAATTTGAAAAAACTCCCTTCTTCCTTTTTAAACTCTATATATTTAATAAAATTTTGTAACGTAAATTCAAATAGAAAGAATAGTATAAAAAAAAATTAAAAACAAGGGAGAGGAGGAGATTACAATTACCTTAACACTGTTGGGTTCGAAAGGGTGATTAGGGCATCATGCGGAAGCTTACAATTGCAATCAAGACGGTGATAAATTAGATGACAATAAAGCGATACTAAAACATAATATTATTAATATGAAAACTAATTTAAAAGAAAAAATATTATAACTGTTGAGAGATTAAATCTCCCCATAAACAAAATTCACTAAACGACTACATTATGGATTCTATTGTGTTATGCTATGAGAATAGGGATCTTCAATTTATAGATCTCCAAAATATTCCTCTAAGGAAAGAATAAACCAAATATGGAAGAAAATTATATTTTCCTTTTAGAAAAAGTTCAAGCATTTATGGTAATACTTTGACTTTTCTTTAAGAAAAAAAAAACTTCAATTAAGGAAAGAAAATCATGGCAAAACCCTAACAAATCTCCCCTTTTGGCTGGATTTTCTTGACAAAA
>NW_006239425.1:22749-40062 GCF_000226075.1 Solanum tuberosum | reverse complement strand
TCATGCGGAAGCTTACAATTGCAATCAAGACGGTGATAAATTAGATGACAAATAAAGCGATACTAAAACATAATATTATTAATATGAAAACTAATTTAAAAGAAAAAAATATTATAATTGTTGAGAGATTAAATCTCCCCATAAACAAAATTCGCTAAACGACTACATTATGGATTCTATTGTGTTATGCTATGAGAATAGGGATCTTCAATTTATAGATCTCCAAAATATTCCTCTAAGGAAAGAATAAACCAAATATAGAAGAAAATTATATTTTCCTTTTAGAAAAAGTTCAAGCATTTATGTTAATACTTTGACTTTTCTTTAAGAAAAAAAAATAAACTTACAATTAAGGAAAGAAAATCAGGGCAAAACCCTAACAAACACCCCAGTTGAGGGAAAAGCATAAAATAAGACCCAAAGGAATACCAAATACATAGTAGCATACTATGTTAATGTAAGCTACATATGTTTGCCTTCCTGCTCCAATAGCCACACCTAAAATCATTTATCTTGTATTAAAATTTGATCGATCAGTTAAAATAATTATACTTGCTAGTTAAATATATAAACGTTATTTCTCTAAATGTACTTTTAAATGGTGTCCCTAAAGACATGATTTATATGTATCATTTAGTTACATGATTTATCCTTCAATTTATTGATCTTTAATTTTGGTCATTTTAATAAGCTGGTCAGTAATTCTTGTCTTTTAAATGGGCTGATCTTTAATTTTTACCTCTTGAAGTCAAAATAAATGCCTAACAAGGATTACATTCTTTAAGGGCGTGAAACATAATTTATAGGATAATATAATGCAAAATTATAAGTTTATAGGATAGCATGGTGCAAAACCACCTTATTTGAATGAATAAAATTATCGCGCGTTTTATAAAATAATTAAAAAAATCAAAGGAAAGAATTGAGAAAGACGAGACTTTTTTTTTTAAAAAAAAACCAAAGATTTAGTAATTAATTTTGATTCTCTAAAAAAAACACTATAAGTATTTTGAGACAAAGAAAATATACCTGAAAGGGTAGGTTGAAGACCGTTAAGCATAATTGTAGTTCCTAAAAGTGGGGTAAGTTCAGACACGACTTGCTGAACCTCAAAATTGTTTGTAAACAAAGGTAGATATCGATTTCAAGCAAAAAAAAGTGCTATTGTAATTATCACTCCAAGTAAAAGTGAAGTAATTGACAGTTTGACACCACTAGGACTGAAAATTTTGCTGCTCTGGGGTGCCCAGCTCCTAGTTCATTTGACACCCTAACACTACACCAAAAAGAACAAATTCATTTTTTAGGTTTATTACTCTATTCAGAATCGGGTTGATATCTCTTAGATAGTTATATAACTAATAGTTATTATCTCAAAATGTGACCATTCTTCTTGATTCTATTTTTCTTAAACGACTAAGAAAGTGACTTTAAGAGATAATAACGATTAGTTGAATGACAATATGAGAAATCAACTGATTTAGAATAATAATCTTTTGGCCAAATTTATGTGACACATTTCACTTTTGAAGAGTCAAATTGACTAACCTTCGAAGTTAAATTGGATTAGATCAAATCAGTACACTACTAGAGACAAAATAAATTACCATCGCGAATCAATGAGAAATTTATGCTATAAAATATGATTTTTCCGTCCTAACAAACTAGCTAATTGAAAAAATGCTTGATGGAAAATAGATTTCCGTTGAAATATTGAGAAATTTTCTTATTTTTCTTGTGAAAATATTACTATTTTTTCTTTTTTCACTGATTCAATAAAAATATCTATGAAAATAGCCACTAAATATTTTTCAATGAAAAAATAAAAAATTCTTAGTAGTGATATTCTAAAATTAAAATTTATATATTTAAAAACCAAAACAAAAATATTACTTAAATTATAATTCTTCTCATATCAACTTGATAAAAAGATATTGATCAAATTTTACGTAATTTGAATATTAAAAAAAAGAAAAATATCACACAGACCAACCTTTTTGCTGCATTAAAACCAATGCACAACATGAACATCCACCCAAGTAAGCTGGTGCTGCAAAACATCGAATAAAAAAGTAAGCATAGTAAAAAGAGTTAATATTTTCTTTTAATGGATTGAGAAATAATTTTTAGTGTTTGCTGCCTGAAAACGACATATATTTTAAATATTTTTTTTCATATAAACACATTTTAATCTAAGATAGTAAGATTTATAAATTAAAGTGAAAATACATGTCACCAGTAATACATAAATATGCCATTTAACTTGATCTTTGCTCACATTTATGCCCTTCAACTTTGCGTGTGCACAAAGAGATACTTAAACTTGTATAAAGTCGAACAAATAGACACACATATCATATGTGGCATCCTACGTGACAATGTGAGTTATACGGGGTATCCTAAGTGTATTATGTCACATAGGACTCATGTGTCTACTTGTTCAACTTTATAAAAGTTTAAGTGTCTACTTGTACACACCCAAAGTTGAAGGGCATAAATATGAAATGAGGTCAAGTTAAAGGGCACAATTATGTATTATTCGTATGTATCACACTTCTTGGGGTGCAATTCTTTCATGAATCCTGCTAATGCGACATGCTTTGTAGAATAAACCATAAATTATCCTTTTTAAGTTTTATTTACAAAAGCAAATTTCTCACTATATCTACCATAGCCATTAATATTAGGCATTGTAGCGTCTAAGCTTGCATTTTGCATTTAAATTTGCATTTAAACATGCGATATAAAGTCTTAAATTCAAACCAGCGTAAACTCACCATATGGAGACTGCGTCAACAACAATTTTTGCGTCCTTTACGTATCCAGCGGAGAGAATCAAAGCCATGAAGTACCAATACTCTAAGCTACACAATTTACAAATTTAAAAGAATTATTAGTTACTAATTTGTGCCAAGTAATTGCATGTCAATTTCTGATATAATAATTAAAGAGGAAATTAAAGATAGTGACAATTCTCTTTTAATTTGATCTCATTTCACATTTATGTTCTTCAACTTTGGGTGTGCCCAAGTAGACACTTAAATTTGTATGAAGTTGAACAATTAGTAGATACATGAGTCCTACATGACATAATACACGTAGGACACCACATATGACTCAATTTCCATGAAAGATGTGTGTGTATATTTGTTCAACTCTATACAAGTTTATGCGTCTACTTGTGCACACCCAAAGTTGGAGGGCATAAATGTGAACTACTGCCAAATCAAAGGGCATATTGATGTATTATGCCTTTTTTCGAAATTAATTTAATTTTTTTTTATCTAAATTAGATTAGCTTAATTTTATATTTTAAAATTTATATAGTTGACTCTCGAAAAATATGGAATGTGACAAATATTTTGGGACGAGGTGAGTACACATAAAAAAAGGCATAATACATCACTAATATACCCTTAAACTTGGATTCAGCTGTCATTAATGTCCTCCAACTTTGGATGTGCACAAGTAGACACTTAAACTTTTATAAAAATGAACAAGTAGGCACATGTATCCTACGTGGCTAATACACGTAGGACACAAAATTGACATATAGGATGTCATGTAGCACTAATGTGTCTATTTGTTCAATTTTATACAAGTTCGTTTGGTTGGGAACAAGTTATCCCAAGATTAGTTATTCTGGATTAGCTATCCTGGGATAACTTATCTCATCATGTATATGGGATAACTTATTCCATCACTATGATATAAATGGTGGGATAAGTTATCCCAAACATGACAACCAAACAAGATACAAGAAATTTATCCCATCACTATTTATTTTAACACCTCACACCAAACGACCCCTAAGTGTCTACTTGTGCACACCAAAAGTTAAAGGTCATAATTGTCAACTGAAACCAAGTTAAGGGTTATGTATTATACCTAAAAAAAATACGTAAAGACATAATATATAAACATGTTTTTTAAGAGACTTACCATATCATTACACCAGACGCAAGTGACAACCTAACAAATCCCCAAATATTTTCAAATGCCTTGGAAGTAAATCCAGACCAAGCTTCACCACAAGTCCCACACAAAATGTAAACAAATTGAGCAAGTGCCATGAACCACCATGAGACATTTAGCACTACAGCTCCAGCCACTAGCCCCAGATCCATTTTCATCATGAAAAACCAGCTCAAAAGGGTATGGTCAACTAGCGCGACTGTGGCTATAATGACCATAACCATCATCTTGCTTTGGGCTTGAAGGAATTTTTGAATAGGGAAGTTCACAGCATAGGCAAATAGTTGACGAATCATCCAAAGAGAAAATTTACTTGCCCATTTTGCTATGTCCATAGGCTGGCCAAGGAGTACCAGAATTTGATTGGCAAATAAGTAGAAAAATACTAAGGCCAATACTGTTGTGTTGAGTATTATCAAGGACCTTTGCAAATAAACACCTAACATGTCTACTTGTTTAGCTCCATATGCTTGTCCACAAAGTGTTTCTAAAGCACTTCCCATTCCTAACTGTTAGAAAAAGATCAAATATTTTTCGTAAGATTTTCAAATTAATGATATATATTCCCAATTAAACATCAAACTGTACTTAATTTATCCATCTTTATTTAAAATAAAAACAGAGAAGGTTTCTCTGGAATAGACATTTCATTTTTCACAAAAACTACCTACATACATACGTGACAAACATTTATATTATATTTATGATACATAGCTATAGTTTTAAAAATTTATGAAACCTAAACATTTTGTGTTTTTATAGCAAATACACAATAGTACAACGCACGTTGATACATCTCTTTTCGCATATTCAATACTCGCTATAGCGATAGAGCTAAGATTTTCACTAAGGAATAACAGAAAATTATAATTATGTTGTTAATTAGGATCAAACACACAACCTTAAGGAAATTTCGCAATACCTTAATTAACCATTGCACTCAATCTTCAACATATGTTAAGAGGTGTTAACACTTGATATAAAAAACCAAACTTTTACCTATCTATATAATATCTCCCTTGCTTCTATGTGTTTGACTTATTTTGACATGATATAGAGTTTAAGAAAGTAAATAAAACTTTTGAAATTTGTGGTCTAAAATTAAAGATATGTCAAATGTATCAAAATACTCTTTAATCTTGTTGTCTTAACATGCCGTATGATAAGTTGAAATTAAAGAGTTTCTAAAAAAATGAAAGGGGCATTTTTTTTTTTAAATGAACTAAAAATAAAAGTATGTCAAACAAATTGAAAAGAGGGAGTATAATTTTTCGACAAAGGTGTGTCACTTGACATAAGGGAGGACCTACGTGGGCGCCAGGGGTTCACCCGAACCCCCTCGACAAAAAATTACACTGTATATATAGGGTAGATTTTTTATATTTTGGTACGTATACTATTTTTTAACCAACAAATGGGAGAGATAGCCCAATGGTACTGGACTGCGCAACTTGGGCGTGGGTACTATCCCAAGTTTGCAGGTTCGATTCCTGAACTTTGCAAGTTCAATTCCTATACTTTGCACTCTAGTACACACATTTATATTTATTTTTTCGAATCCTCTGAGTGAAAATTCTAAATCCGCCACTGAGTCTTGACAGATACAAACAGAAACACTCCTTATGAGACAAACAGAATAAAAAAAAGAGTAAAATACATAAATTGAGACGGAGGAAGTAATAGATTACCAAAGCACCATAACAGAGTCCAGCAATAATAGAGTTTTCTACAGAAACAGCAGCAAGTCCTAGACGGAGGAAGTAATAGATTACCAAAGCACCATAACAGAGTCTAGCAATAATAAAGTTTTCTACAGAAACAGCAGCAAGTTGTAGGACTCCAAGATGGACAGCAAAGAGTTGAGTGATTTGAGCAATTGAGTATTGACATATGGACTCCAAGATGGCCAGCAAAGACTCCATAATTTCTTGGATTCAATATAGAATTCATGGAGGAAAGTTTTGACTCCATCAATTCTTTGTATATCATGCTCAGAATCAAAAGAAGGCAAATGGTGATAATCTTCCTCCATTTCTCTGAAAGGATGTGCTTAATTTTTGTTTTCAGAAATACTTTTTACTGTTTAATTGGAAGGAGAAAACCTTCTCCTATAACATGTTATAGGAGTGTCAAACTTTTCTTAACTTTGTCCTGGCTGTATTTATGCCTTCCAATTATCGGGGAGTATAACTAGACATTTAAATTTGTATAAAGTCAAATAAATAGATATACACGTTCTATATGACGTAGGATGCTTCATCTGACACACTTAAAAAACTTTTATCATTTTAAAGATAAGTGTCAAGAACACACCTATATACTATCCTTTTTTTTATTTTTAGTTTCATACCGAAAAGATTAGAAGTGTAAGTTTTATATCTAAACTCTCACTTATTAGTTGAGAAACACACATCACTGTGTGTGTAATACACTCACTTCTTTATTTGAACAAACCTTGCCACATGATATTCCACATGAATAATATATTTCAGCTTAACAAAATTAAATAAATCATTAATATTAATTAAAAGTTAAATATTAAAGTATTACTACCCAAAAAAAAAAGAAATTACTTTTTCAAAAATAAAATTTAATAAATTTTTCTTACCCCACTCCACCACCTCCTCCCCCCGCCTCTTTTTTTTTTTTTTTTTTTTTCCTTTATAAATATTTTAAAAAAATTTTTTTTTTTTTTTTAATTTCCTTTATAAATATTTTAAAAAAATTCATACTTCATCCCCCCTCCCCCAAAAAAAACCCCACACCTTCCCAAAAAATGATAATATTTTAATATTTTTAGAGTACTGCTCGCATGGAGCGGTGGGTTGGGTCATGACACACTCCCAATAGCTTATGTCTGATACTAAAAAGAGATAGTTTAAGTGTTTTGACACTTATCTCATTAATTTAATAGGACTTCAATTATTGGTAAAACTTCATTCATTTGAAAATATATGGTTCAAAATGAAATGTCAAAATCACACTTAAACTATTTTGTTGTTTTGAGTTTCATACCTAAATTATTGAGAGTGTGAGTTTCATACCTAAACTATCTCTTTGATCTTCCTTCTTATTAGTAGTATTAGCACTATTTTTGTTGTTTCTTGTTCTTCAATTTCAACTTTCACTGTTTTTTCCTTGCTCTGAGTTACTATACTTTCCCTATTAGTTGTGTATCAATCTCCGTTTCACATTGATGAGTTGTTATCATTGCTCTCATATTTATATCATCGTTTTTTTTTAAACTATTTGATACATTTTATTCTAGCGAGAGACCTATTTGAAATAACCTCTTATCTCAACAAAGTACGAATAAGATTTACGTTCATTCTATTTTTTTCATACCCCACTTATAGAATTTTTACTTAATATGTTATTGTTATCGACCTTTTGACCACCTTTAATAAAACAAAGGTTAATAAGAAATGCATTAAATGGATCCAATCTTGACGCATGAAGGCTATATATTAATGACGAAGGCTCTTACAAACAAAGAACATGTTTGGCATGCAGTACTGCTAATAACTAATTATTTTTATAAGCACTTTTTAAAAATAACATTTCAAAAAAAGTGTTTTTGAAAAAAAAAAGTAATTTGTGTTGGCTAATTCATTTGAAAAGTGTTTTTGCTAAGCAAATTGTGATTGGATAATCTTTTTAAAAAAAATACTTTTGTGAGTCAAATTACGAAAAAGGGAAAGTATCAATGCACTTTTAATATTTTGATTATTTTATAGAGATAATTTATTTTAATTATCTATTATAGAATTTTCAATTAAATTTTTATTGTTATTAAATGAAAATGTACATATTCAAATTTTCAATCAATATTGCACAAATGATAAAAAATAAATTAAACATAGATATAATATTAACATGACGATTTAAATATAATTAAAAATATCAAGCAAAATAAATTTAAAAATCATTTCACAAAATAAATCACTACATATAAAAAAATCACAACAAAAATAAACAAGTATAAGAGATATATTGGTAAATATGTATATATGACAAATATAATTTTGTCTTGAAATAAATAGTTTTATGTTTCTTCTTCTGCTTAATACTTTTTTAAAATAAAATCAAATTTAGCTTCTTCCAATAAGAGAAAAGTTATTTTTACTTCCGTTTAAACTTTAAAGACACTTTTACTGATTAGACAAACACCTTATTTTATAATTTTTCTCAAATAAGTATTTTTGGTCTACCAGAAACAATTTCAATCAACCTCAAAAATCCTTTCCAAGAATCTCATAACAATTCAAATCATGATAATTGATTGATCACCCCAAAATCAAGATTCTTTTATCAATTTGATCTTCAAATGCACGACCTTTTATGTTCTTTTCTATCCATTCAAATATTAATTGAGTATATTTTTCTCGTTTTGCTTTTAGTAATAATTTTTCTCAAAGTAATAAATACAAACTAGTTAGCATAAAAATCTAAATAAAAGCACATATACATATTTTAATATTAGAATTATTTAGACTAACATTTTTTTATTTATTGAAGAGAGATTAAAGAAAAAATATTTATTAAACAACGATTAACATTTGAAATAATTAAAGATATTAAATAAAAATATAATAATCCAAACATATATATTTTTTAATGGGTATATAAATAAAAAATGGGAAAATTAGCAAATTAGTCACAATCCCTAACATAATTATTAAAAAAATCTACACATTAAAATAATTATTAAAAATGTCAATATGTCAATATTTTAGAAAATAAATTGTATCCTAATATAATTAAAATTCTTTCCTTTTATTTCTCAAATTAGGCCACATTGGAACTTTTTTTTTACTCCGGTAAAAAAATTTAAAAACACACCCTATTCCCCATTTACCCTACTTTTTGTGATTTTGTTTTCATATTTGAAATTTAGTAGATCGTAGTAATCTATATTAGTATCCATACAACATATATTGTTTGATTTTTTATAAATTCACATTTAATAATTTTGAATTTTTCTTATAGTATTACTAATGCACAAGAATACAGATTGAAGTCATGAAACGCGTCAAATATCCAATAGGATTGTCGTAATAATTTATTTCCTCGAGGCCATTTTACTTGTTATATTATTTTAGGAAAATTTTTCAAAATGTCAATATTTTGACATTTAATAGGACCCCTCAGTCACACTTTCAATATTTATTTAAAATATCAATATTTTAGTTTGTTATGTATTTGATTTATGTATTTTATATTTGTTTGAGTTATAAGAATACAATTATTTAAAAACATAAGAGCCAGTATATTTTTGGGAGTAGTATTGAGCACCGAATTGTGGGAGCGTTCAAAGAACCCACAGCCCCCATAGAACCATGTAACCATCATGGGTAGAAGAGGTTCATACTTTTTAGATGAATCCTTTTCAAATTAGACTAGTGGATCCATTAGGCAGTTCAGGTTCTATACCTTTGGCCAGGTATAGGATGCTCTGGCACCATGAGGTTGATCTTTGTATCATCACTGTAGCTCTTATGTGATGGTTATCGGTTAGAGAAACTCCCACAACAGTTATTGTATTTTTATATACATCAGTTCATTTGTATTTCTACATACATCTCAGATTTATTGTATCTTTGCATACACACAGAGTTTATAGCATGTTTTTAAAAAGCTTTTCTTTATATTGCACTTGTTTAAATTGTTTTATATTGAAATGAGTCAGTCAGGTTGAGTTGAGTTGAGCCAGGTAAGTTATTGAAATGAGTCAGTCAGGTTGAGTTGAATTTACGTGGTAAGATTGATTTTCCAAGATACAAAAACTCTTTTGGAAATTTTGCTATTGAAGTTCCGGTTAAATTCATATAAGGTGAAACAGGAATGGAGTTACAAGACATTTTACTATTGCTCAAGGACGTAATACAAAAGACTAACACATCATTTGAGAAATCAAGTGATGACATATATACCCTAGCGTCCAAGTTTCATGAAGAAATACTAGAATGGGAAGAAAATGAACAAGTAGATGTGTGCATGGCATCGAGTTTGTGTGGATTCCCTATTAATGAAGCTGGTTTTAGTTGGGGAAAACCTTGCTTGACTAGTTTAGGATTGAGACGTAGTGATATGTTTTGGTTGTATGATACAGAATGTGGCACTGGAATTGTTGTTCAAGCAGATTTGAAGAAAGACTACATGGAAATGTTTGGATGTGATAAGGAATTTTTCATTCAATCAAAGATATGAAGATGTTTGGATGTGACAAAGACGTATCACTTTCACTTGTGAGTATTGATGTGGTGCCTAGTTCAGTCTCCTTAAGTTACGAGTATTGATGTGGTGCCTAGTTCAGTCTCCTTAAGTTACAAGGAGCATGATTGCTTGTGTTTACTCTTCTTCTTTTTTATCCATGTCCTTCCTTATAGATTACTTCACTCCCTGTTCATTTACCTGCATTTTAGACTTGTCCATCTCAAATTGTCTGTCCTGATTTTTAAAATGAGTTATCTCAAATTATTGTTATTTTAGAAGTTCAAGATAATATTAATTATTATTTTTATTTTATTCTTGGTAGTTATACTTGTTTTTTAAGGCTATAAAGTACAAACACCTCAATAAAATAAATATTTATTAGAAACATATTCTCTTTGTCCCATATTAGTTGATCACTTTCCATTTTGCAGGGTACTTAAAAAATCATAAATAAGAAGATAATTTTACTAATTCACCCCTTAATAAACTTATCGAAAATTTTACAAACAAATGTGAACACTTTAAAAAAGATTTAATTGCAAGGGTAATATAGAAAAAATTTAACTAATGCTTTCTTATTTAGTAAGGTGATCAATTAATATGAGATAGTTTTTTAGTATAAATTATAGTGATCAATTAATAGAAGATATAGAAAGTATTATATTTTCAGACATATATAAGGGTAATATAGTAAAAAAAAAACTTCTTAATTACTCCCTCCATTTCATATTAATTGAATTGTTGAGACATTTTTCATTTTTCAAATTAACTTAATTGTTCAATTTTCTAGACTACTTTAAAAATGTTTTAAAATGTTTTCCAATTTTACCCTTCATTAGTCAGTATTGGAATTAGTTATTAATTAATGTTTAGTTATTTTAATCATAAATTTGATAATAATTAATAAGGGTAAAAATGGAAAGTTATACCTAATTTATGTCTTAATCTTCTTTTCTTAAAATGTGTGAAATACCTCAACAATTCAATTAATATGAAATGGAGGGAGTAATGTTTTCTTAAAGGAAGTGTAAGAAAATATGATCAAAACGAAGGGAGTACATAATTGTTTATTAAATGAGGTCACCGCAAGAAGTTAATTATTTCCTGCGCAATGTGCATTAAGGTCGAAATGCACAAATACCTCCTTTTGAAATCATTAATTGACTTATGGCGTATTTAACTTTTCTTTTTTGAAAAAAAAAAAAAATCGCCTATAAAAATTACATATTATACATTCTATTCTCCTCATACTTCACCTTTGAGGAAGAATTTTTTAATAGGGAATCTCATTGCATGGGCAAATAGTTGAGGAATCATCCAAAGAGAAATGTACTTGTCCATTGTGATGATCTGTCACATCATCATGTCATATAAGCGTCACGCAAATGTCATATGGCATAAAGTTGCTCATGTGGATGGCTTACATAGGAGAAAGACTTTTCCCTCTGGATGATTCTAGAGAAATATAGAGATCTCTCAGGGAAGATTATAGAATTGCATAGAAGGTCCTAGAATATTCTCCCATTGTGATGATCCGTCACATCATCATGTCATATAAGTGTCACGCAAATGTCATATGGCCTAAATGTTGCTCATGTGGATGGCTTACATAGGAGAAAGACTTTTCCCTCTGGATGATTCTAGAGAAATATAGAGATCTCTCAGGGAAGATTATAGAATTGCATAGAAGGTCCTAGAATATTCTAGTTATGTAGAGAGATCTAGAAAATAGACCTAAATATAAATACGGAGGAACTTACATAGTAATTATTATTTACATATTAGTCCCTAAGTTAACCGTATAAATAGAGGAACATCCATATGAAAAATCATCAAGCAAAAATCAATTAAAATCTCTATAAATTCTTCCTAACAATTCTCTTGTGTTCTTTTTTTATTTCTCTTAGTGATTCTTGGAGTTTTAGTTGACTTGATATAGTAAAAACGTGAACAATCTGTCAAGTACGCTTAGTTGGAGTCTAAGTCTATGACACCATTCTGCAATCTCAAATTCTCAATAGGTTGGCCAATGAGTTGTAGAATTTGAGTGATAAATGAGTAGAGAAACATTAAGGCTAATTCTATCTTGTTGAGTATTATCCTTTGAAAAAAATATCTATCACTTTTAATTTTTTTTAAAAATATTGAGAAGAAATTATTTATATAATGTGTAAGGATAATATTAAAGAATAGTTAGTTAACATTATTGTTGATTAATTCGATCGATAAATCTTTATAAAATTATGTGTCATCTCCTCGATAAGCTCAAATTGGTTGTCACATTGAAATCCGCAACTCTTTGGCCATCCCCGAGATCGTTTTATATTTGAAAGAATAAGTTCCTCCTTTCTTTTTTGAAAATTTGTTATAACATACAATCACAAACATTTATTTATACAAGAAATATGAAGATATGTAATTTATTAATGCGGAGACTTAGGATATTCTGATACTTTTTCTATGAGACATGATTTGCTCATTTGATAAAGTTCGTATAAGAATTGAGAAAATTTTGATAGTTTTCATAAATTAAAGAGTTTTAATGTTTATCAAAAAATACAACTTAAAAATTCAAATAATTTGTCCAAACAAAATTTCAACTTCTTTTCAACCTAATTTAAATTTGTTAGAATATGCACAGCGGAAGCATTTTTCAGAATCACAAACTTACATAAAAGCATAATAATGTAATCTAAATAAATTGTGAAACTCTAACCTTTTGTAGCTTTCACACAACTCGTTCAGGGACTGGGACTCCAGAATTGCAGTCTTCTACTAATTTCTGACTAACTTTCTTAATCAAGTCTTGTGTGGGCAAGAAATTTTCAACCTTGGATGGATTTTATGATAGTTTTAAGAAGATCCATTGTGTTGTACTCTTGAGAAACACATATCCAAGCGCGTGTAGGGAAGCTTGAGACTATATTAGGACTTGTGTAGAGGTTTCTGGCAAGAGTACGGTCTTGCCTAATCCGCCCATTCCATAAATGGAGAGGATGCTTCGACGAGGCTCTGCTTTGAGAAGTTCAGCTAGCAATGTTTGTACAACATCCTGAAAGCCAACAAAAATGTGATCCTCATCTACATATGAGGTAGTTCTCCTCAATGTTCTAACCATGTCAATAGTTATCAACAACCACTAAATATCATTAAGTGTATTTAGAAAGTCATTAAACACCAAGGGTAATCAACAACCATTAAACACCATTAATAGCCACTAATAACCATTAAACACTATTATTTGTTTCTTTCATCTTCTAAGGAAATAAAACATTGCAGTTATTTTCTTTTTTCTTCTTTTAAGGAAAGAAAAAGTTTCTCTTTTAAACTAATAAAAGTCAAAAACAATTTATTCCTAAGCTGAAAAAAAATACTAACAATCCTTTTCTTTTCCGAACTCGATCAATTAATCAGGCATAGTAGGGACCACAAATTTATTAGCAGAGGCTTCCAATTATAATATTTAATTCGTAAAAAGCATGAATTAACCATATCATAATAAATCACAGATTGTACCACTAAAAATCTGCAACTGCACTCCTCTATTTAATTTCAATTTTTTTCATTACAACTTATTTAACTCCCCATGTTAGAATTACCGACACCAATCAATTTAAAATTAAACTTACTAGAAAAATTTTAATCCATTGATTAATTAATCCTTTATCTTTATGACTTAAATTAATTCACATGACGGATATACATATATAATCCACCTGCAGGGTTTTCACGTGACTACTTATAAGCAACCATAAAGGGGTGTCTTCTTTCTCATATCCAAGATATGGTTCTATCAGCTAATTATTAATTCACGAATGTAATTAGTTATTATCCAATCCATTAGAAAATTTTTTGACTCATCATAGAGTCTCACCTTTTAATAGATGAAAATAATAAAGCAAACTACACAGATCATAATAACTACATCAAGACTAAGAGTATAAGCTCATTTAATGGACTAGAGATATTATTTATTGAAATTCAGAACCTAAATGCATATCTCAATTTGGTCCGTTCAATACATGCAAAATGTACTAACACAAGAAGTTGGAATTTTACCATTCCCATAATTAAGATTGAATTACTTTTAATCTTGTGTTACAATCATCAAGATGTTTGTCAAATTTCATCTTTGATTGTGAACATTTAATTTATGACTTATAAGAACCGACAATTTTAATCTTCTGCGTATGAGTTAAGCAACTCCATACCCAAAAATCGTCTACTATATAAGCAATGGACACACATATAAACACAATGATCTATTCAAACAAAAACTTTATTGTAACAATTTACATAAAACGTAATTAAAGTCTTTATAAAGGATTAAAATCAATACTATAACTCAACCATATGATTAATAGTATATCCCAACAAAGTCATGTCCAAATAAGCCCTTAATCATTTGCTACCTCTCCATTCTTTTACCCTTTCTCAGCAACGGAAGCCTGCAGCAAGTGGGAAAATGAAGTACATTGATAACATTTTCATGTACAGTAGGAAGTAAGCTTTGTTTGGTACCTATTAAGTTATATTTTTCAACGTAAAAAGGTAAAGAATGTACTTACATTATGTGAAATTGAATAATAATGTCCTTTGTTAATACTTTGATCCAAAAATATTTTCGTTGTTAATATTTTAATCCAAAATGTTCTTATTGTTACATTTGGGTCAAAATTGCATTTTTTCTGATGAACATATTGTTCCTTTTCTGTATAAACACGTTTTTTTTTCTAATATGATCATAGTAACATATCATTAATTTTCATTTAAATAACGATAAGATTCATTTTCCTAATAATATATAAACTATATTCATTTAAACAATTATTTTTTTTACAAAATCTCGGATAGACACCTTGTTCTTTAAATTAAGCATTTTTTGAAAGTAAAAAAAAACTCTTGATCTTTCAAAAACATGATCAAACAGGCTCACATAATAATGGAAATGATTAAACAATGTTTTTCTTTTAAAAACACTATTATACATGATGGATTTGCAAGACATTACCTCTTTATTCCAGTTAGTTTTGGAAATCATGAGAATAAGAATACTGGTTTGAAGTGTTGTTCCTAACAACATTCCGGTCCACATGCCCTGCCATTTATAGTATATAAATATATAAATATAAATACAAACCAAAAGAAAAGATAAGAACCATATATAATAATGTTCCCAACATTGTTTTGACTTTGTACTTCCTCTGTTTTAACTTATGTAAAATATTTTTATTTTTTAGTTCGTTTCAAAATAGAAAGAAGGAACTCTCTTCGATCCAAAATAAATGAATTTCAGACACTTTATCTATGTTCCAAAAATGAATGAATTTTAAAAAAATTAAAAATGTATTAATTATTTCTTTCCAAAATTATCTTTTATTCAATGAGTTTTTCAACTACATATCTAGTTTTTAAAAAAGTTTGGGAAGAAACAAAAGAATAATATAGACAAATTATCCTTTAACTAATATCATGAATTACTTTTCTTAAGAGGTGTATCACACTCTAAAAATGTAACGATCTGATCCGTTGTTATTAAAGGACACCTAATACGGAGTCTCAAAGTTTTGGAAATATGGTGTAAGAATTTTTAAAATTTGAGCACACGATGATTTTTGGGTCAGGCTGACGTTAGCCCGCCGTAGCGTGAGGCTTCTCGCTATGGTGGTGCCGCTATAGCCGGCTGACGAAAATTCTACAACCTAATTAATGTGTAGTCTTATACTTTCCTCTCACTTTTGAAAGGGGAAAATAGATGAGGACTACTCCAAAAAACCCTCCAAATGCACACGGGAAAGGGAGCAATGAGGGGGACGGGAAAGGGAGCAATGAGGAGGGGGGGGGGCGAGGGGGGCAGAATTATTGTGCAATTAAGGTAAGAACCTAAGGAATTCCGGTTCTTGTTCATCATGGTTTGCTCTCACGGAATCAGAAGTTCATCAGTTGATGCTTGACGCTCAAGTAGGCTAGATTTCCTTCAACTGAGTAGTTAAATCCGTTTTACTGCATTATATCTTGTAAATGTTTAGAGATTGCATGCATAGACCTTTGAACATAGAGTCTGAATGGTTATAGGTTATTGTTATTAGTGTTAAAGCACGAGATGAGATAATGGCTAGGGGTGACTCTCTAGTCTTGTTTAGCTTTGAGTTTCCTTGTTAGGATGATTTGTGTTGTCCAATAGATATAGGTATTTATGTTTACTGCTTGTTGTATCACATGGGTATGTATAATGGGGAGAATATATGAATGCATATATAATGATAATAAGTTGATAATCTCATATAATGAATCAGTTATGTTACTTGTGGAAGTGTTATTGTTCATGATGTTTGTGATCGTGCATGATTGTATGTGTGATAACGATTCTCCTACCTAGGTGTTAGAGTAGGTGCTTGCACGGCCCAGTGAATCGGATCGTGATAAAATATGTCTCTGTCTACTTAATTTTAAAATTTCCTTTTACCTTTAATGCCTCCATCCACTTAACTTAAAAGTTCCTTCCCTCTGTCAAGGATATACATGGAACAGTATCTTTCTATAATTAGAAATAACTTGATTTTAATATTCCCCTTAACCTTAATGAAATACTCTCTCTGTCTAATATACCAAATATATATATATTCACTTTTACTTGTCCAATTTGAAAAATCAAGAAATAATTTATCATTTTGTTCCTAATTTACCTTTTTTATTAATTATAGTCATTTCTTAATGTTTGAATTTATTATATTCAAAAGGTAATGTAATAAAATTATGATTCTATTTATTTCTCCTTATGTCAAGTCAATACTGAATGAGTAGAAGAACAGAGATTAGTTTGTACTTTAGATTTTCGAAAAATAAATATCCATTTTTATTAGTCCAATATAAGTTGTGTTTTTATTGTAGAGAAGGAGAGTGATTACAATACCTTAACACCCATGTCGAGGGAAAAGTTAAAAATAAGACCCAAAGGAATCCCAAATACATAGTAGCATACTATGTTAATGTAAGCTACATATGTTTGCCAACCTGCTCCAATAGCCACACCTGTAATTGTTGCTCCATTATTAATATTAATTAATAAACAAGCGATATACATTTTATTGGCTAATATTTTTTTGTGGGGTGTTTTTTTTA
>NW_006239425.1:17551-21861 GCF_000226075.1 Solanum tuberosum | reverse complement strand
AATTTAGTTTAAACTTGTGTTGGAGAAATTTAGTTCAAGAGATTCACATGTAGATTTTGAGCAGATACTATATGAACATATGATCGCGACTGTAAGAATCTCAAGTATCGATATTTTAACTCATATAGACAAAGAAAATATAGTATGATGCAAAAATAAAATCTGATGAAAAATTATAAGAATTCGTAAAGTTTATATAGCATAAAGCTTTCCCAAGCTTTGCATATAGTATATATGATTATTCTCATCATCTTTTTCTAGATAGATAATGTGAAATCATGGACTAAACATTAATCAAGGATAATCAAAGTTTTTCTATGGTTGAAAATATAGATATAAGAGGATTAATTATATCTTGTTAGTTTTAATTTAGACAAATTTGCAGAAGAAATATAAATCAAAATAGGCAAACAGTTTTACCAAACAGGTTTAATTTCACAAGTTTTTAATTACTAACTGTTATTTCGTATTGTAGTTTTTGAATCTATCAGTTTAAGGTGGTTATTCCAACAAGATCAATAGAGGAAAGTTACATCATCTTTTAGGAGCTAAAAATGAACACAATAGTCTTTAGTCATAACAATAATTATAACAGCAGAAAGAATATATTTTTATTTAAGTTGATAAATGGAGTACCTGTAAAAAGATAAACTTTTAACTAACCTGCTATTATAGGAGAAAATATTTTCAATTTCCGCAAAAGAACAGGAACATAAGGCATCCACATAGCAACATCAAAAGCTTGCAAAACACGGCATACAGTGGCAACATCAAAAGAGTGCAAAAAATGACTATTTCAAGAATCACAACAAAAGTGTTCCAATTGCAATTCAAAACAATCAAAGATAATGTGTCTAGACACTGAATTGAATTAAAGAAAATAAATACAAAGAGAAGTAAATCCTATTTATATTAGTCAATTGGAAAGATGAACTTTTAAACAATGTACAAAATAATTCAAATACCTTTTAATTCTTTTTCATGGGAGGATTTTTCATTGCCATGCTTGGATATTCTTTTTCCCCTGAACTAAGATGTTCAATTGTGCGCTTTTTCGCATCTGTAATATTGACTGTCGTAGATGCCATTGATTTATGAATCACATCTTGTTTCTCCAGGTAAGACAAAATGGATAATTTTTGCGTTGCATCCAATTTTTTTGTGAATAGCCTTTTTATTTGAATGTTAAATATCTTGCCGTTCAATTCATCTTCCACATTTTGGAGGGATAATGTTTCTTTCTGAAAAAATGGAAAAGAATGATTAATAATAACAAAATCATTAATATTTTATATATTATATATATCAAGGTACACTATCATCCATAGGGATGTGAAAATTACAAATATTTCGGTGGATGACAAGTGAGTGGCAAAGGTTTTTGATTTGGATATTTGGATCCAGAGTACTTTAGAAGACAACAAGTAAAAGAAAAGTGTGATGTCTACTCTTTGGGGTTGTCCTATTTGAAGTATTGTCTGGAATGTCAGCTCTAAATGCTAGGACATACAACATGTGGGTTAAGGGGAGGTAGAGTGTTCGCAAACTTTACCCTTCCGAGTATAACAAATCAAAGTAGGTATGAAAAAGAAATACAGCATGACAAGAACTTAATATCTACCAGGAACCTTAATTAACTTGGATATCATTAGCTATTGATCAAAATTTAATCTTGATCTTTAAGAAATAACAGAAAGGAAAATCATACCATAGAAAACAAATCAAACAGGGCAACCAGTATATTCTTTTTAATAGACTATCTCCACAATATTGGGAAGTTAATTCATCTAAAATAAAAGGGCAGGAACAAACTAGGAATAAGATCAATCCTTATTAAAACTGAACCTTTACTTCACTCTATTGATTGACTACAGTAGAACCATGAGAACTTTTTGAACCTAAAACCAATTGTTTATATACGATATTATTTAGCAATAAGCAAAAAAGCAAGTAAACACAGGAGTAACTAAAACATGGTATAAAGTAGGCAGATCTGCAACTTTCACATATCCAGATTCATCCCATAATATGTTTGCGATTTCACTCAGAAATTAAAAGCTTTCCAGACATTGAACAGGCTTACTTCAGTCATCAATAAACAAACAAAGCATGAGACCGTGAAACAGCTAGAAAGACTTAACAGAATCAGTCTTCAGGTCTCAATCAATTATTGCGTCAGGATCATGCTTCAGGTCTCAATGAATTATTGCATCAGGTTTATGTTTAGAATCAAGATCGAAACTTTCATAGTTATGGCATTTTTACAGAAGCTAGTGCAATGAAGAAGATGAACAAGGAATAACATAAAAAGCAAATAAGAGACCAGAGACATCATTATCATATCTTATCATTTTGTTTTGGCCCATCTAAAATATCTTTTCTCTGCAAGAAAATCTACACTTTATGTTATCTTTATATATTAATTATAATAATTCTATGTTAAATGTTACCTTCAGTATATAAAGTCATATGAAAGCTGCATTTGGAGAAGACGACTACAAAGACAACGTTACTGAAACTCAAAAGAATTAATCACTTTATTAAATACAAGTATATACATCAACTACGAAAATGGAAAAGAAAAAAAGAAAACACTATCAACCAAAAAGAACCTTTATTTGAAAACAAGTAATAAGATATGAAGATAAATGACAAGAGTAATATTGTATATATACTTACAGCTTGTCTATGACAATAAACTCTTGAATTAGTTTTCCAGTTACAGTCTTTGTTGAAGGACTATTCAATCACATTACTCTAACAAAAGAGAGGGGAAGATGCACAAACAAACCAAAAAAAAAATAAGAAGAAAAAAAGACAATCTTCGCAAAATAACAAGAACAATCCTAAAAACTACAATTAAAACTCCGAAAAAGTAGTAACCATTTTGGAGAAGACGACTACAAAGACAACGTTACTGAAACTCAAAAGAATTAATCACTTTATTAAATACAAGTATATACATCAACTACGAAAATGGAAAACAAAAAAAGAAAACACTATCAACCAAAAAGAACCTTTATTTGAAAACAAGTAATAAGATATGAACATAAATGACAAGAGTGATATTCTGTATATACTTACAGCTTGTCCATGACAATAAACTCTTGAATTCGTTTTCCAGTTGTAGTCTTTGTTGAAGGACTGCTATTAATGACAATGGCGAGCACATCTTGCATTAAACAAAAATAAAGAAAGAATAATTAGATCATGAGAAATATTCTATTATAGTAACAATGGATTTTATGTGAATAATAAGAATAATTAAATAAATTTATAAATACCAAATTCAAATTCTTTGGGTTGATACTCAAAAGTGTCAAATGTGGTAAGAGCTAGTCGTGTTGGTGGTGGTAATGGATCCTGTGGAGGTTTGACCTCTTCAACTGGTTCAACAATGGTGTTTTTATCGAGTGTCCAAATGAATTTGTTAAGTGAATTTTCATATCCAAGAGGTGGTACTTTCACATGTGCAACAGATACCAAGTAAGTCTTGAAAGGAGCAAATTCTTTTTCAAAATATGTTATATCAGTACTGTAAATAGTGGCCTGAACTTGATTCTCCTGTAAAAGAATTTGTAAAAAGTTTGATTAGTTGTGTAAAATGTAAAAGTTATTTTATTATTTTTCATATTACTAAAGTTAGAGATTCTTTTTCAGAAGTAAAAGGAATAATGAGGGAATGAGGAATTTCAATTTTTCCATGGTCATTTGTTTTTTCCTTTCCATCACCAATTCTCATTAAATATTCACAAAATTCAGGATCTTTAGTTGCACGCATATTCTTCGATAACTGTAATTTTTCAAGTTGATTCCAAATTTCAGAACACAATAAACTTTCACGAATAAAATCTTCTTTTTTTCCACTACGAACAACAGGAAGAGTTTGTCTGAAATCACCACTAAAAACAACTATTTTACCACCAAATAACGTATTTGTTTCCATTAGATCTCTTAAAAGCAAGTCAAATGCTTCAACCATTTTCTTTTTTGCCATTGAAATTTCATCCCACACAATTAATCGTGCATCTCGTATTAAAGATGCTAGTGAACTTTGTTTACTAATATTGCAAGTAAAATTTTCATTGACATCAATAGGAATTTTAAATCGAGAATGAGCAGTTCGACCTCCGGGAAGAAGTGAAGCTGCAACACCAGAACTTGCAGTTGCTAAAGCTATAAATCCCTTGTGTCTTACTGTAGCTAATAAAGCACGATATAAAAAACTTTTACCAGTTCCACCAGGACCATCAATAAAGAATGCCCCAAATTTATTTGACAATACTCTATCAAGAATAATATTGTAAGCC
>NW_006239425.1:6841-13280 GCF_000226075.1 Solanum tuberosum | reverse complement strand
TTAAGCATAAATAGTCAAATTCACAGTGGGAGCCATGCGTTGAAAACTCACCCACCAGCAGTACTGTTTTCTACACAGCAGCAACGGTACACTCTGCAGTATAAATTCAAATCAAATTATTGAAATTCTTCTCCAGCTTTAACGTTCTTTTAGGAAAATTTGTTATATGGGGGTTCCCTAAATTAATGGGATTAAATTAAGTACTCTACTGCTGTACCAAATCAATGTTTATCTAAAGGTAGAAGAAAGAAGATATAGGCTTAAGCCTAAAAGCAAGTGTTTATCTATTGTTTTTGTCTTGTTTAGAGATACAAAAAAAGAAAAAGGTTAGTAGGACATATCCCAACTTTCTTGTATGTGGGGTTCTTCACTTTGCTATACTGGTTTTTGTTCATAAAGTTTGAATCTTTATGTACTTTTTGTATCTGCCTTTGTCGTGATGCTTTAGCTATATGAGTGTCTCAATACTAAAGATGAAGGCTTTGTTATAACATTAAACACGAGCACAACAGAACATAGAAATCTCAATTATCCATAATCTAAGTGAGAGATAATTTTAAGAAAATATAAGATAGAAGAAAACACACAGTTCTGATTTTTTTTTTTTTTTTTTTAATCAATTCATATTTTTGGAACGACCTAGGGTTGTAATATCCAATTAACAAAGTGAACAGAAGCCATCTTTGAATATATTTGAAAAGGACTGATTAAGAGCAAGAAAAAAGAAATGATCATTCAAAATTGAAAATTGAAAAAGTTAACCGAAGAGATTTAAGCAAAAATGTGAATAAAACATACCTGGAAACACTCTCAACCGTTTTAGTCTTGAAAATCTAAGAAAACTGATGCAAATGAGATTTTTTTTTTTTTTCTATAGGAAGAGTGGAGAAAGATGTAGATACTTCTAGAGTATTAAAAAAAATAGAGCCTTGGTCTGACTTCTGAGCATGAGTGCACGAATATCAATAAATTTTAGTATAGTAGTTATAATTTGCCCTTGTATATTTGATTTATTATCCTTTTTGCCACTGGTCGTTGGTCGTCATCATGCTTCTAAATAATAGAAATACAAGCGATGTACATTTATTGGCTATTATTTTGGCGGACGTTATTTATATCAATTCCTCTAAATTTAATTTTAAATTGTGACTCCAAAGCAGATATTTATATAATTTAATTGCACAATTTATCCTTTAAATGAATTGATCTAATAAAATATGATACATATTTTGAGCTGAAGAAAATATACCTGAAAGAGTAGGTTGAAGACCGTTAAGCATAATTATAGTTCCTAATAGAGGAGTAAGTTCATACACGGCTTACTGAACTTCAAAACTTTCGTAAAAAAAGGTGGATATCGACTTCGAGCAACAAAAAGTGCTATCGTATGTATTGTCCCAATTAAAAGTGAAGTAATTGATACCACTAGGGCTGAAAAATTTGTTGTTCGGAGGTGCCTTGCTCCTAGTTCATTTGACACCCTTACATTGCACCCAAAAAGAAGGGATAGGGGTTTTAAAAATACCCTAACTTTGGTCGAATTTGCTGTTGCGATACTAAATTTTCATAAGGACCTATTACCTCCCTAGACTATTTAATACCGTATTTTTTACCCCCTGAACTATTTAATAGTGTATTTTAAAGGTATATAAGTGCCCACGTGGACACATTACTATTTATAATTTTGCATTATTTTTTATGCCCACGTGGGTAAATATATATGTTTAAAATACAGCATTAAATAGTCTAGGGAGGTAATAGGTCCTCATGAAAGTTTAGTATCGCAACAGCAAATCTGACCAAAGTTGGGATATTTTTCAGACCCTTATCCCCAAAAAGAACAAATTCATTTTTTGTAGGTTTATTACTTTACTCCATTGATAATCAGGTTGATATCTCTCATATGATTACTTGGGAAAAGTGATTATAGGTGACAATAAAATTTCAAAACTAAAAAAAGTGACATGAGTCTTAATTATTGAGTAGATGTGATAATTTTAAGATTAGTGTTAATGACGCTAAATTTAAAATCCTTAAGTTTTATTATTTACATAAAGATCTTATTTTCCCCACTCCTCCCCTTCTTTTTTTGCTGCCATCTCCGTCCCCACCCCTTCTATCGTCACCATCATTTCCTTCATTTCTATGGCCACCAACACCACCTCCTCTTCCTTCATTTTAGTAAGAACGACATATAAATAGAAACGGAGGGCGTAATTTTTAAATCGTGATATTTCTAAACATAAAATTTATACATTCAAAAAATATTATTTAAATTATAATTCTTCTCGTATTAACTTGATCAAAAAATATACTTTCATGATATTGATAAAATTTTACGTTATTTGAATATTAAAAAATGAAAAGTGTCACACGAACAAACCTTATTAATGCATTAAAGCCAATGCACAACATGAACGCAGTGCCAGAGCCAAAAATTTAAATAAGGGTGTTCAAAATCTGAGAAGTAAACACATGAACTAGTGAAAGGGGGTTCGATATCTATTATACATATCTAAAAAATAATTTTAACCATATATAAATAGTAATATTTTTCATCATAGAGAGTTCGAATGAACCCCCAAGTATATGCTGCCTCCTCTCCTGCATGAACGTCCACCCAACAATGCTGGTGCTGCAAAACATCGAAACAAAAAAATAAACATAGTAAAAGAGTTATTGCTTCCTTTAATGGGCTTGAGATATAATTTTTAGTGTTTGATGCCTGAAAATGACATATATATTTTATATATGTATATTTTCACACCAAACACATCTTAATCTTAAAAAGTATAAAGTAAAGTGAAAATACATATCACCTAATCACGATTGAACAATAAATATTTATCTACAATTTGATAAAAAAAAATTGTTCTTTTATGCTCACTCATAAATTTAAAAAGTTCTAGAAATATTATCTCCTATTTTATTTTTACTCATATCTTATGTTATTTTTTTGACTTTGTGAGGAGGGTTATATATTGTCTTTTTTCCGTTTTTGATTTTTTTTTAATGAATTCTAACTATTATCATTTTCGATTATGGAGATGTGTGTAGAAGAATAGTATATTGATAAAGAAATTTTTTTACGAAGTCAAAAGACCGATTAAGTTGAAAAATAGGATCTAACATTCATTGAGTTATAGTTATACATACCGCTTACTTGATTAATAGAATTTTTTCGTTTGCCAAAAAAATGAAGAAAAGAGCTTATAACAAAAACTACAAAATCCAATTAAGTGAAATCAGTCATTAGTATTTGTATTAAGGTAAATTGTTTATAGCACATTTTTTGGGGTGCAATCCTTTTATGAATCATGCTAACGCGGGATGCTTTGTAAATTAAACCATGGAGAAAATGGCCAAATGACCCCCCAATCTGTAACCGGATTTCCAACTACACACTTATACTTCACGGGAGTCCTACTTAACCCCCCCCCCCGAGCTATTTTCAAGTGGAATTATTTCCTCCCTGAAATGTCATTACCAGCCATTTGTCTTGTGGTGAAATACACGCACTTGACACGTGTATTTCACAATTTAATGATTTTTTTTTTAAAAAAAAGTTCTTCTCCTTCCTCTTTCTTTCTTCCCCAATCATTTCTTCAACCTAATTACACTAAACATCATTTTTTATCTCAATAAATTTCTATATCTCTAACATTTTATAAAAACGAAAATTCAACTCACCTTTTCATCTACTCCGAATCTCTAGAACTTAGAAGATAGATGTCCTAATTAATCAAATCTTTCATCCAACTAATTCAACAATTTTTCACATTTTTTTACATTTCGTTTGATTTTCTTCCTTGGACAATTTCAAATACACATTAAATGGGTCATGAACATTCGAGATCAGATTCATCCCTTGAAGATTTCGCCGACAACTCAAAATAATCGCGGATGAGAAGACCAATTTGTAACACCAATTTGAGACACCTCTCTCTCTCTTCCCCATTCTTTATTATTTCTCCCTCTAAAATTTTCATGATTAATTTATAATTTGAGTTCTTGATTTTGATTCTTCATGAATTTTAGGAGAACTTGTAGGATCCTTCTTTTAAAATGTAGAAGAAATTGTTTTGTTTTAGTTTCTTTTATTAAGTTTGAAAATATTTTTTATATTTACAATTACTTCACTTTGATTTTGTTACTCTTGAATCCATCACTTTAAAAAATAAAATTAATGGGTATGTTTTAAAAAAAATAAAAATTTAATTTGTTAGATATGTCCTAAATAACTTTATTGAAAAATTATTCATTAAATGCATTTGTTGTTGATAATTTTTATTTCAAACATCCATTGAAAAAGCTTCAACAATAATAATGGTGAAAAATGTTGTATAGATAAATAAGAAGAAAGAGAAAGAAAAAAGAAAATTAGAAAAAAAAATGGAAATTAAAAAAAAATTAGGCAACTCAAAGAGAGTGAGTTGCACTCTCTATGCCAACTCAGCACTTACGGGGTTATTTATTCCATTTTAAAGTAGTTCAAGGGGGTAATAGGACTCTCGCAGAAAATAGGTGTGTAGTTGAAAATCCGGTAAAAGATTGGAGGATCATTTGGCCATTTTCTCTTAAACCATGCTTTTTAACTTTTTCTCTTTACAAAAACTAAACTTATGTTTTAATTCGGTAATATTTAGGCATTGTGGTATATATCTAAACTTATGTTTTAAACATGCGATATAAAATCATAAATTCAAATCAGCGCAAACTCACCTTATGGAGACTGCGTCAACAACAATGTTTGCGTCCTTTACGTATCTAGCAGAGATAATCAAAGCCATGAAGTACCAGTACTCTAAGCTACACAATTTACAATTTTTAAAACAATTACTATTAGTTACTAAATAATGGTTAGTGATTGCATGTCAACTATTAGTAAGGACGATAGGTAAATAAGAAAAGAGAAAGTATTTCATTAAGGGTAAACTAGTCATTTTAAAGTTAAATAGTTATTAATTATAGAAATATGTCATTAGTCGTTTTAAAGTTAAATAGTTATTAAATATAGAAATATGTCATTCTTTTTAAAACTGACTAAAAAAGAAAGTGTGTCACATAAACTAAAACAGTCCATAAGATGTATATCTTAATTAAAATGTTGATTAAATATCATATAGTTTGACTCTCAGAAAGTGCAAAACGTGACAAGTATTTCAAGACGCCACATCATAAAAATTGAGAGAGAGACTCACCAGATCATGACACCAGATGCAAGAGACAACCTAACAAATCCTCAAAGATTTTCAAATGCCTTGTGAGTAAATCTAGACCAAACTTCACCACATGTCCCACATATAATGTAAACAAATTGGGCAAGTACCATGAACCACCATGAGCCATTTAGCACTACAGCTCCAGCCACTAGCCCCAAATCCATTTTCATCATGAACAACCAGCTCAACATGGTATGGCCAGCTAGTGCGACGACGGCTATAATGGCCATAATCATCATCTTGCTTTGGGCTTGAAGAAATTTTTGAATAGAAAAGTTCATTGCATAGGCAAATAGTTAAGGAATCATCCAAATAGAAAATTTAATTGCCCATTTTGCTATGTCCATAGGCTGGCCAATAAGTTGTAAAATTTGAGTGGCAAATAAGTAGAGAAACATTAAGGCTAATGCTGTTGTGTTGAGTATAATCAAAGATCTTTGCAAATGGACACTGATGCTTATCGTGATCAACGACACTAACTTACGGTTCGAGTTTCTACGATCGTCGATAATATAGTAACCCAACCAAGGGTTGGGGTCGTGTTCCAAGGGAGTGGTAGTGAACATAGTAGTTAGGCTAGAATTTTGTTCTAGTTAGCTGTAGTTTGAGAAATTATCAAATAGAAACAAAGTAAATTCAAGTGGGTGACACAAAAGTGTCAAATATCAAAGGGGTTTTTGTCACAAGTAGCTAAAACAACAAAAATAAAGAGAAAATCAAGTATGGGGAAAAGTTCTTGGGATGTGACCGCAATATATATTGATATAAATCGTTGGATACATGCTTTCGATAGGAAATTTGCAAGATAATAGTGACTAAGCTAAGCTTTAGATGGAAATAAGTTCCCTCTCGGGCAACTTACCCCGTTTCAAATGGGATCCTCTCGGACACCCATTTGTCGCATGAAGGCCAGCCTACGCCTTACCCCACTCACTCTCTCGAGCTGAGTGTTAGGATATGGGACTAGGGCTCACCTTCTCGGGCTGAACCTCTCGTCGGCCCACTCCGTAGGCCATCAGTTTGGCGGTCTTGGTTTCGCGACCTCTCTCTCGAGCAAGCCACACACATGGGTGCTTTTGTATTTGTAACTAAAAATCCATTAAAATAAACCACAACCACTAGGTGAAATCACCATTAAAATAAAAATATCCTATCAGCAAGCAAGACCCAACAACAATATCAACACATATTTACTAAATCACACCCCAAGAATGGGG
>NW_006239425.1:0-6390 GCF_000226075.1 Solanum tuberosum | reverse complement strand
TTTGGCAAAGCGCCGACTGCTCCTTTCATCGCCTTTTTGATCTTTCTCCTTCAGGGCTTCGTGTACTGGAACAAAGGATGGAGTGTGTCCCTTCGGCGAATCGCCAAGCATGCTTGGCGATGCTCAGGCTTCAGCTTCTTCGTTCTTTTCAGCTTTTTGTTCTTTTTTGCGCCTAAGTGTCCATGCTTCCACTAAAACTTCAAATACCTGAAACTTGAGTCTTTTCATCAAATATTTAGACTAAATAAGCATTTGAGGACACTATTTTATATTAAAATAAAGCCCTAAATGAGTCCAATTTGTGGACTCATCAGACACCTAACATGTCTACTTGTTTAGCACCATATGCTTGTCCACAAAGTGTTTCTAATGCACTTCCCATACCTAACTGTTAGGAAAAGATCAAATATTTTTCGTAAGATTTTCAACACTAACTGACTAAAAAGAAAAATAGGTCAAACAAATTGAATTGTACAAATTTTAAGCAAAGGGGTGTCACTTGATACTCTTCGAACAAGGGTAGCTCCGCCTCTGCTCGGTGCCTAAATATAGTTCTTTTGCTAACATTATAAAAAGAAAGTAAAACACATAAATTGAAAACCAAGAGGGTAATAGATTACCAAAGCACCATAACAGAATCCAGCAATAACAGAGTTTGCTACAGATACAACAACAAGTTGTAGGACTCCAAGATGGTCAGCAAAGAGTTGAGTGATTTGAGCAATTGAGTATTGACATATAGAAGTTGAAATTGCTGGAGAAGCAAGACTCCATAACTTCTTTGATTCAATGTAAAATTCATAGAAAAAAGTTTTAACTCCATCAATTCTTTGCATATCATGCTCAGAATCAAAAGAAGGCAAATGGTGATAATGTGTTTAGGCAAGTAATTCCTATGTCCCTAATTACTTGTCCACTTTTGAATTGACACACCTATTAAGAAATTAATAATTGCTTAATATTACAGCCTTTAGATGTACTTTTTTTTATATTACTACTTATAACAGTTTAATTATAAGTATTAACAAATTAGTTTTAATTTATAATTTAATTTATTTTATTTAATTAATTAGTTATTATTTTTATAATTACATTATAATTAATAAGTAAGAGAAATAACATTAATATTAGAGAATCAATTGTCATTATCTCTTACACCATTTTAGGGATTTTTTTTCAGATTTCACACAGCAACCTCCACCTTCCTCTTTTACACACACGCAAACCCCCACACCCCCACCCCCACGTTTCTCTTTTACAGAGAACTAATTTTTTCTCTCTCACCATCTTCAATGTTCGTCTTCTTCATTCAAAAACAAAATCAGTAGAACTCTTTCACATTTATATGATTTAATGGTGGGATGAGATCTACACACGAAGAATGTTGAAATTCCTGCAAAGTGTGGTTCCTCTCAGTCGAAGGATCAAAAGGAGAAAAAAAACGAAGTAAAGAAAAGGGTGAGTCCGGCAAATCAAAAGGGAGAGAAGAGGAAGGGGAAAATTGTAGAAACCTTTTGATTCGAATTCTGATTTTGTTAGTGAAATAAAAAAAGAAAAAAAGCAACAAATGTAGAAATTGCTCAATCTTCAAAACCATCAACAAGAAGAACAACAAAAAAGAAGGAATCAGAAATCCCAATATCTAAAAAAGGCAAAAAAATTGTTAGGGTATTGGGTGAAACTTGTACGAAATGTGAATAATATTTATATGAATCTGACTTTAATATATGATTTTGGGATATTATATGAAATGTGATATAATATTGGTATGTAAATGGTATGAATTGTGTTTTGACATTGGTATGAAATTGGTTTGATATCAGTAGCTCAATCGTATGAATTGTTAAATTGTTATGCAAATGGTATGAATTGTTAAATGACTCTTTTTCAATTTATTCATTAATGTATTTAAATTTTTAACATTGGTATGAAAATGGTATAAAATGATTTTTCTTTCAAATTTTTTCAGTGATTGTGGTTTGTACACATGTCTATTTGCTAAATACATTAGTAATGGAGTTTTTGATATGCGTTCTGTTGATATCGATGCAAAGTACCATCGTCAAAGGTATGCCACAATCATATGGCATTATGGAAAAACAAGAATGATGATGGCGCGACCAGTGAGAGTGAAGTAACTGGCACTGTTGCTAGCAAATTTGGTGGACCTCGCATAGCAAAAGAACATGCTTCGGATACCAGCAATTATCCTACACCAAGACCACGGAGATCAAATTTGAGATAGTTGATTGCACCTAAGACTTTTTAGAATTACAAGTTTTTTTTAATCTGTGGATGATATTTTTGTGTTTGTTACAGCTTTAAGTATTTGATATATATAATATCCATTGTTTTATTCCGAAAAGATACCAACTACATATGAATTACAGATTGACTATTGTAATCGCAGGATACTAGTTATATACGGACTGCATTCCAAATTGATACATCATTCTAAAGATAAATTACACATTGACTATAATAATTCTCGGGATAACAGTTATATACAAAATGCATTCAACATTTAGAGTTTATGATTTTACAATGCCTTATTAACTATAAAGAAATCATACTACTAATTTAGAGTTCATGAACTAACTCTGACTTATAATTGGTATCCAAACTGTACACCTTTGGCATCCAAATTCATATTCTAACACAAAAAAGTAAAAATAAAAATGAATGAAGTTGGTATCCAACATGTATAAATACCTTGTATAAACGATTATGCCAATGTAAAATAGTGACAACAATTCTGGAAAAAAAAACACAGATAGAGAAACGTTGAAGAAAATGGATAAAATAAGACTTTTTAATTAATTTTAACAGATTAGAGTGAATTAAGGAAAATAAATATTCCTAATTAGTTTGAATCTCCTAAATTTATGCTAATTAATCATTATCATCAATCAATTCAAATTTAATTAATACACCTATTTCTATTTTTTTTTATTTTTTTCTTCAAAATCGATTTATTTTCTTTTTTTATCTTTTTTTTTTCAAAACAGATTTTTACAATTAATTAAATAAACGTTTTTTTTTAATAAAATGTTATAACCTGAAATTTTTTATTGTTACAACTTGAAAGTTTTATTCTACTACTATAACTTGAAAATATTAGTCTAATAAATGTCATATATGAAATTTTCACTAATTATGAAGTTGATGAATTAAAAACTTAATATTTTCAAAAAAAATTACCTTTTTCAAAGTAATTAATTGAGTGTATAATATATAAAAAAAATTATTTTTTCTTGATTTGTCAAAATAGACAAATAAAAACAACTAAAAAAAAGAAATGTGAACAAATAATGAAGGACAGAGGAAGTATGTTTAATGGCTTCAATTATTGGAAAGGAGGAGATATTGATCATTTACTTTGTCTAAATTAGTATTCCCTTTATTACTTCAATTACCCCCAATAATAAGAAATTGAATTTATGTTACACTACCCCCAATAATAAGAAATGCACGATCCAATGTTGGTGTTATCATAGCAAACATTAAATAATGGAGTCAAGGCTCTTACAAAGATTAAGGTCATACCCTTTCCAAGAATATCATAGAATATTACCCTAGGTTATATTCTTCTATATTAGTCGATCATTTTTCATTTTATATTATGATTGAAAAATTATAAATAAAAAAATAATTATTGATTTACTCTTTAAAAACTTTTTAGAAATTTTATAAATAAATTTGAATACTTTAAATAAAATTAATTGCAAGAATAACATGGAAAAAGAATTAATTAATATTTTCTTGATTTAGTTAAATAGACAACTAATATGAGACAATTATTTTTAGTATAATGATCAACTAATATGAAACGGAGTGAGTATTTATATGTCGTTCTTACTAAAAATAAATGGTTCTTAATATTTGTCATTTTACAAAATCAATGCATAAACATTATTCTTTCTATTTTACCCTTAAGAGTATAAATTTAACGGATATAGGAAAACTAAATGATTAATTCATGTTCATTTATTAAAATTTGACTTCAATAGAATATTAAATAAGACTACAATAATAAACTTATATAGTTTCCTAAGTGACTTGAAATCTAAAATGACATATAAGAAACCTGAGGAATAATTGAATATATGTTTTTTAGTTTTGCTCAAATAGTAATCATTATTTTAAAAAGAAATAAACATTAACTAATTAGCATAAAATTAATAAAGTGCATATACACATACTTAAAATTATAATTATTTAGATTAACTCATTTTATTTGTTCAAAAAAGAAAAATATTTATTAAGAAAGATTAATATTTTAAATAATTAATAAAAAAAAATATAACAAGTGAAATAGCCCCCGGAAATAAATTATTACAACTGTCGTATTAAATATGACGCGTGTTTCATTAATTCTATTTTCTATTATTGGAAAGAGGGGAGGTTATGATCAATTACTTTGGTCTAACTTTCTCCGTTTTATATCAGATGGACATTTTATTAAAAGGGTCTAATATTTTTTTATTTAAAAATAAATTAATTTTTTTATTTTTTAATTAAAATGTATTAAAGTTAAAAGGGTAAAA
The DNA here is from genome assembly GCF_000226075.1 of Solanum tuberosum. NCBI lineage: Eukaryota > Viridiplantae > Streptophyta > Magnoliopsida > Solanales > Solanaceae > Solanum > Solanum tuberosum. The sequence goes on along the minus strand of NW_006239425.1, from coordinate 1,843 downwards.
ATATTCAAAAAAAAGTAAAATAACATAGATAAAATACCATTCTGATCAAATTTTCTGACCAAAATGATTTTTCCTTATTAAAAATATTCCCTCTGTCTCTAATTACTTGTCCACATTTCATTTTTTAGTTGTCCCTAATTACTTGTCCATTTTGACAAATCAAGAAAGGACAATTTTTTTTACCTATTATACCCTCAATTAGTTACTTTGAAAAAGGTAGAATTTTTTTGAAAATATCAATTTTTTAATTAATCCACTTCATAATTAATAGGAGTAAAATGGTAAACTTACTATGTCAATTATTGATTTCTTAATAGGTGTGTCAATTCAAAAATGGACAAGTAATTAGGGACAGTGAGAATAGTTATTTCATATTATTTGATCGATAACTTAATCAAGATAAAATTAATTAAAATGTTTATATTTTACTCTTATAATTGATATGACCTTTTGATTATAAACTTGATCAATTTATTAATAATTTTTTTAAATTATCATGTAAAATAAAAAAATTTGATCTAATATAATACGAAGAGAATATTTATTCATTTTGTTCACTTTTGTTTGAATTATTGACATGATTATTTTTACTGCACCAACTCTATTAAAAGATATTTAATATTAATCTTTAAAAAATAATTAAAATAATAAATAATTAATGCTAAAACACCGCCTATGCAATTCAATACACGTGTATGCAATTCAATACACGTGTTGGTCACTGTCCTATTTGGTGACTACTCGTTCTTTCTAGTTCTTTTTACTCGCTTCGTTTATTTTTAATTGTTATTATATTATATTATATTATATATATTACTCCTATTTTAGAAATGGGAGTTTGGGAGGACCAACAAAGCACTAAAGAGTTGGACTAAAAGCTATAGAAATTGTACATTGAGGCCCATCAAAAAGATGAACTATTCTTTTTTTCTACTTTCCATTCTTCCCTTTTACTCTCTTTAGTTTATCTTTCATCTTAAATTTTTCATAGATCTTTAAATATTTTGAATTATTAATTATTATGAATTATAATATTTTGATTTTTACGTAATTTACAAATATATAAATTTCATTTTAAAAAAATTGAAGATATCATACGCAAATTTATGGTCAAACTTAAACTATTTGTTTCTCGAGAAATAAAAAGTGTCACATAAAATGAGACAGACGAAGGATAACTCTCAATTAAATTTATTTCACTTTTTAGTTTCCATTTTTAACATAATTTTTCAAGTTGGATTTCTAGGAATTCTATAGTAGACCCATTTAAATTTGACTTTTTTGTTTTAAATTAGAGAACTTGGCCGCACTTCGCGCGATCATTAAAATTAAATATTTTTGATTAATTTTATATTTACTCTGTTGTTTAATCGTAATATTATTATTTGTTTTAATAATATGAAGATTGTGAAAAAAATAAAGCTTCACAAATTTTACATCTATTAAATAAGGAAGAATATATTTTTTTATCAAATAAGTTAAAATATATTTGCTAATAACAAATTCTTCCATTACATGAAGTTGATCCTTTAATATATAATATATATTCCGGTGTACCATTCTCCTTAAATGTCTAAAAAATATCTCATAATGTCAAATAACATTGTAATACTTCCCCTGTCCCTAATTACTTGTCCTTAAATTGACACATTTATTAAGAAATCAATTAATGACATAGTGAGTTTATCATTTTTACCCCTATTAATTATGAAGTATATGAAAAGTTCTGCAATTTTCAAAGTAATTAGTCATTTAATTGAGGGTATAATAGGTAAAAAAAATGTTCTTTCTTCATTCGTCAAAATTGACAGGTAATTAGAGACAACTATAAAAGGAAAAGTGA
>NW_006239424.1:345073-376836 GCF_000226075.1 Solanum tuberosum | reverse complement strand
CTGGGTTCCCCCACCCCCCCCCCCCCCCAGAAAAAAAAAAGGCATGGTCTTGCAAAAAGTGATCACGAAAGAGGTGAGAATATTGAACTCTGAAAAGAAAAAGGGAAAACTTTCACCTCGCATGAGGAGCGAGTAGGCATAAGCTACTTAAGTCCCTATCAAAATCGTAGAGGCTCCAATACCATTTGAAAAGAGAATTTTAAAAAAAAAGAAAAAAAGAAAGAAGAAACTCTCATGAAAATTAGCGAAACACACAAGAAAGTAATGGAAGTTCTTTCAATTCTTGGAATTCTGAAATTATGATCACACAAGGATTAAGAATGTCCAACTTAATACTTCTTAGTAGATCTCTTTTGAATTTCGCGAACAAATGAAGTCGTTAAGACTAATCTTAGTGATTGTATCAAATAATATACTTGGATTGTTGTCTCACTATCACACTCAACACATCCTTCAGTGCATGTCAGAGGTGATGGCAATCACTGATCCCAGCAATCACAGGTGCATAAATAGGCAGATTTAGTCTACATATAATCCGAAAGGATTTGGAGGGGAAACACAATGTCTTACTTGTGCAACAAGAGCAACCAATTGAGGATGACTTGAATTCCCATAGAAAGCAACTGCAAAACTGCGATGATAGTTTAAAGTCAAACACAAAACAGCAACACACTCAGCAGCACAGCAACAGAAAGATCATGAACTTATTTCTACAGTCGAGCAAAAATAAACATTTGCAAACTAATCTTAATGCAAGAAGGCAAGCAGAAAAATGCCCATAAGTCGGCAACAAGTGCCACTTCCGTAATGGTTGAGATCAAAGCAAACTAGTACTACTGCAGACTGTTTATATACAACTTCAAACAAGATTTAGCACAGTGGGATGCTGATAGAGTTGTTCAAACTACCTAAGATAAGGTGAAATGAGAAGGAGAGAAAGACAACAAAACAGTTGCATGAATTACTTTAGACAAAAGGCTGGCTAGAGACACAGTTTTCCTATTTAAATAGACAAAACAGTATGAACAGTGACCAAAATGAAAATGAAAACCCAGTTGAATGTAGAATGGATGGACTTTTACCTAAGAAAAAGAGCATCCAGCCACTTCTAAATAGAGATAACAGGTCAAAAGCAAAACTGGACTTATCACTCCCTACTACTAACTTAACCATGTTTGCTAATTAAATTAACAAAATTTTCAGGCATACTAACCGCTTAAGCCGCAACATTGATCTGTGGAGAGCAACGAAAAGACAAGTGCTTCCAACCACTTCCTGCAAGGACCAAGGAGAAGCAATAGAATTGATCATCATGGAAATGACATATTATAAGAGATAGTGAAAAGTATTCCCAATTGATGGATTCAAAGTGGTAAAGTTGTATGGTAAGAAATCATTGGTACTGCATAGTCCAAGCTGTTAAAGCTAAATTTGATTAACTATGCCATAAGGACATGAAGATAGATATAGAAATGTAGAAATAAAGTACAAATCAAGTTGACTCATCAGACTCGTTTCTAGATGTAGTTTTAAAAGGTGAAATGATCCAATCCAATATCCCATCTGTCAGCAATATAAATTGACAAAACTACCATATTTTAAAGAGTGTTTTAAATAAAAAAATTTAACTAGTAGAAGTTGGACTAATATTAACCAGCCTAGCTTGTCGAGAATGAAGACGCCTGATGACTGTGAATAACCTTTAACTATGACAATATACTGAATCAAAACAAGAAAAATGAAGGTGGATTATTGAAAAGAACACCTCATCACTGGGAAAGACAAAAGTTGCTGGCTTCAGGTTATGATAGTCCTTTAAGCAGCTCAATGGCTTGAAGCCCAGCAGACGAAGATGTCCAGTTGAAACTCTTTTGACTTCTGAAAGCTCATCCACAGAAAACATGACATTCTCACTGAAACAAAAAGGGACAAGACATCAGTGAATGACTGAATAAGTCTACCAGAGTCGAGTTGGGCTTGTCATTTGGTAATTAAGTGAAGCAAAATTTAGCAAATCAAGGAAACTCAAATTTGAATTTTTTCTAGGATACCCAAGTTCACTACATAATCTTTTTTTCTAGGATACCCAAGTTCACTACATAATCTTTTTCAATACATAAATGGTGAGGATTTAACAACCTGTTCCAAGTCCCAATGTATCCATACTCTCTTAAATTAATCAGAAAATTTTGGAAAAAATGCAACAAAAGAGCACTGTTAGGAGCTGAATACTAATATAGTTTGTGGAGAGGCTTGGTAATGTTTTGACTTCTCTTTGGATAATCTGCAAAGAGATTGAGCTACCTTTGATCTTGTCTTTTTTACTATTTTCTGGTAGTACGAGCTATCGTTAGTGGTTAAATTTTGAAGTGTTTTCAAAGAAACAAATAATAATTCACTCTACCCGTTGGAAGTGAAAAGGTTTTACTGAAATTGATTGTTGACAAGATACGAGAACACTCACTATATAGGATATAGGAGGTTGAGCAACGTGAAATAGGGAAGGTCTCTTACAATTTTTTGGGTTCTGAAATATGGCACATTCTTTTTATGATGGTGGTATCTGGTCAGATTGTGTGCACCTCGACTAATTTCATCTAATATCTACTACATCCTGCCAGTACACGTATCAGGTATTCCCCCAAGGCTTGGGCAGATGAGAAAATATCACCTTGTGTTTATTTTATCTCTAATGAAAATTGAAACTGAAACCTCATGGTTCTCCCACCACTTCATTAATAACATAATATTCTTCAGTCTTTTATAGGACAAAGCAAAAAAGTCAACAAAACCTATGGAGCATTACGAAAAGAGAAGAGAACTTACACTTCTTCAAAGTGTAGTGCACAATTTTCAAAAATAAAAGGTTTCTGTAACATGCATGAATTCAGTACCTGTAACATCACATTGTAGCTAGACTGACTAATTTCAACATCCAACAATGACAACTTTAATTAAAGCACTCAAAATGATCATCATTAAAATATAATTGCAGGCCATAGAATGGTACTCCAATACAAACTGATTTTCAATTCCCAATTTATCAAACATTAGAAAAAGTAATTTTTTTTTATAATTATTTATCAAACATTAGAAAAAGTAATTTGCAGTATTCAGTTTCATATTAAATTGTTGAATATATATAATAAGAAGATTATTTGTCAAAAAAATAATTAAAAAATAAAATAAAATATATATATATATATATATACACACACAATAAGAAGATTTGGAAGAAACATGAAAAATGCCACCCAGACATTTATCTAAAATAAGGATAATTGAAGAGAGAAGCCTAGATTCAGAGTAGAAGAAGAGGAAGGAGTCATTCTTTTAAGAAACAGATACCGACTTTTTGTAAGACTGAAAGCGTTTTGGAGGCTCCTGAATTATAGCAGCAGTATCAGCACATATGAAGGATCTCTCAGTCTGTAAACAAGGAAGAACACAGAAGAGGTTAAAGACTTGCTTTATACCAAATCCCAACACAAACCAGAACTGACATTTCATTAACTTTTCTACCAACTTCAATGATAAGTGACAATTTGGAAATGGTGACTTACCCTAGAAAGTGGGATTCAGAAACAAGCCGACACAAAATTCCTCAATAACTTACCAAATATTAATATGACATGGCAAAAAATTATTGTCGCTGCATGCATGAAATATGTGTTGAATATGAGCGTCCAACAAAACAATTTAAGGCAATGGACAGAACAGCTCAGACCTTTAGAAATTCCTTATACAAAGTTGAGTCTTCTTTTTATTGGGAAAAAATATCCTATATGGGACATTATGTAGCTCCACAACCACCTGTAACACCTTCCCAACATACAGCCCACCCAGAATTTAATCCATTACGTATAACAGTCTATCCAATTTCAACCATGTTATACATAAATGTTCCCCAGCATACCCTCTCTCACCTACAGCCCCCAACTGTTTTTACTTCTTATCTTCTACTATGCAAACATTATACAAATTTAAATGCTTAGACTTGAACTTACATAAAAACCAAACCAATCAACTCCTCCTCAATCTCAAACTCATTGGGGCCAGCTATAATAATCCTCTATGTCCAACCCGCTCTAGGCTGAAACTATTTTATTCTAAAACAAAGGGCCGGTTTGTCATAATATTATTTCAATATTTACAAACACGGCACATCAGTATTTGCAAAAACTTGTTTGGCCATAAATATATAAGCATTTGAACACTAGGTGAAAGATTGAGGTATTGGTTTAAAGGTGTATTTCAAGTGAAACACAGGTTTCTAATCTCAAATCTTCAACTACCACAAAATACTTCTCCATTCATTCTCGAACACTACTTTAACTTTCACAAACTTTTTTCAATTTCAACTATAATACTTCTCATTTAGTAAACCTTGTGTCCTAGATCTAACACACCTAGTAGACACATCCATCCATCACTAATCTGAAATAGAGAGTAATAACTTCTCCAATGAACTCCATCAGCTCTACGAGCTTGTTTGGTTTCCCGTATAAGAAATAGTAATTTCAGTGTAGTAAACAGTATAAAACACAACATTTAGATTAGAAAGCTGAGTACCCAAAACAAGAGCTTGATGATGAATTGGCTGTGGAAATTTGTCTCACCAGAAGTATCTCTATGGAAGGAAGTAATGACAGAAAAATATGGCATGGAGGACAAATGGATGACAGAGGTGGTGACCAACCCTTACAATTGTAGTGTATGGAGATCTATCAGGAACCTATGGCAACAAGTCAGGGAGAGAACAAATTGCAAGGTGGGCAATAGAGAAAAAGTAGCTTTCTGGAATGACATTTTGTGTGGACAGGAAACGCTCAAACATGATTTCCCTGTACTACGTAGCCTGAACCAAGCACAAGAAGCAACAATGGCAGAATTATGGACAGAACAAGGGTGGAACCTGTTTCTAAGAAGGAACCTAAATGATTGGGAAATGACAACCATAGCAAGATTTCATCACACAATGCATATGGCTACCAATCTGACAGGAGAGGAAGATAGACTATTATGGAAGGGGGGGAGGGGGGGAGAATTCACTGTAAAATCAGCATACAGAGAACTCGGTTCTACTGAGGTGCAGCAAACAGGATGGCCATGGAGGATGATCTGGAGAACAAAAATTCCCTACAAGGTGAATTACTTCACATGGCTCTTGACAAAGGAGGCAGTCTTGACACATGAGAACTTGAACAAGAGGAAATCTAATCTATGTTCTAGATGCTATCTATGTGAAAACAGGTGGAGACGGTCAACCTTCACTTTTTACACTGCAAATGGACAGATCAATTGTGGCAGATGTTCATCCACAAGAGGAAGATCAAGTGGACAAAGCCTGGGAGAATTATAGAAGGCCTACAATGCTGGAACAGGGATGGAAATGCAGAAAAAAAAAAAAGAGGAGATGGAGGATTGTCCCAGCTTGCATTTGGTGGACAATTTGGAAGGAAAGGAATCAAAGATGTTTTGAAGGAAAACAGAACAATATTCAGAAGATAAAGACAAACTGTCTAGGGCTGTACTATTTTGGTGTAAGCAAGTAGTGATAGGAGTTATTGAAGATGTTTAATGTTATTGATTAGCTGTAACTAGAATATCTTAGGAATGATGTAAGTAGAACTTTTTGGAGGGGGACTACACTTTGATGTAGTATACCTGTAGATATATAGAAGTGAATGTTACCTTTATAAAAAAATTAAAAAAAAATATTTAGTTTGTGGTACAAAACTTTGCATTACTAGAAATGCATTACAATGGTAACACTGTTTAATTCCCCTATAATCACATAAGTCACATAAATAACATATAACGGGATTCTATGTATTATTTTTTCAAGATAGAATGTGAACTAAGAAAACTTATAGTATTAGAAATACCTAGATAGGAGCGCCTAAAATGCTTTAGAAGGACTTGTTTGGTAAATAACAGCATTTTCGATAAATATCATGATAATTTTCTTACAAGGTTCCCTGTTTGTTTTGCTATGGATTCATTGCCAAGATCTCCATAGGATATTCATTGACCTAAGAGTGTCTTCACATGATTGGTCGGCAAGGAAAACCAAAAAAATTGTTGTATAATTGGGATGTACAGAGAAGTGAAATGAAAAACTTATACTGGCTCTTCCACAAAAATGTATAGCTACAAACTGCAATCACCCATCTAAAGGCTGACAAATATATTGAAAGATAGATGGTCAAATGAGATTTTTCTTTGGACGAAATGACCGTAAGAAAGAAAACAACACTGTACCCTCAACGAATAGTCAAAAGATTGCTGCAAATCCATTACAATCAGAACTAATAAAAATCAAAACCCCAAGAAGTGCAAAAGTTAGTTATGAACAATAATTCTCTTAATCCCCCTCCCACTAAACAAGAGACACACATAAACTCAACAAAATTGATAGGGAACTTCCAAAGAACAAAAGAAACAAGGTTAAAAACAAAGCATGACGATGAAGCTAAAAAGTACCTTCAAAGGAAGATTAGTCATCGAATCAAGCCAAGTAATTGTCCCTACAGAAAAATAATAAGAATATAGCGTTTACTTATAGTCGCCTCACAGTAATCATTACCTAATAAAAGATAGGACAACAAAGGCAGACCTGGATTAGTTGGACGGATCAAAGCATAGGTGTTAAGTTCGATAGATAATCCATTAAAAATCGCAAATCTAAGTCTTCGAACTCTGCGCTTCTTAAACATTCGTTTCCTTAGCTGGTCGTTCAGATCTTCAAACCTGATATAGCAAACATAGGAAAGGAACACATGAAAACAGGGACCAATACATTTTCAGTAAATTTAGGCTCTAAAAGAATAACAAATCTAACAGGCTCAAAGTGCATTCAACACCTTAACACCTTGCAAAAATTGACATTTATTATCTAGTCATCTTGATCATAAAGAATAAAACCACAAATTTTGGAAATGCAGGAAGTTATAAAAATGCATAATTTAGTAACATAGGCACAAAACACACCACCAATCAGATTCCTAGATAAATAAAGGACATGTACAAGCTTGAGCTGTTTAACAGCCTACAAAGCACATACACCAGATCTTGAATGTCTGCACAAATTGCATTCAACCCAATTACCAGATCTGGTCATCTCACCTTCATGTTATTTGGTTTTCTACATTCGAGTATTTATGTCATCAATCAAGAAAACAAATAAATAAATAAAACTAACAAGCAAATTTGTGAACATTCATATCAACCTTTTGGACCCTCATTTCTCTCTGAATGCACAAAATGGATCATCTTCTTTCCGTTGTCATCCACTTAAAAAAATCCTCCTTGTTCAAGACTATTATTCAAATAACTGAGTAAGTTTTCCAGTAACCAATACCTATTGAAGAAATGGAATCTGTCCTTCGGTGAAGCCTAAAATGGGAAGGTAAAGGAGCTTTGCTGATAGTCTGGAGATTCTATATTCTATCTTTAGTATTATGCTACCTTTTTTTAAAAAAAATGTATTATGCTTTTCTTAATTGCGTTATACACAAGTTGATGTATTTTTATGTCCTTTGCATGTTCTTTTTTTTCTGATAACCGCGAAATCTGTTTGTGACCCGCCCTTTGGACCAATCACAGCCTTCTAAACTCGGTGGATAATGGGCCCGCCCCTCTACCCTTCTCCACCTAAATACCAGGTTTCGCTTTGCATGGTGTGGGGATTGAACCTGCGACCTAAGCCACAAATCCTCCACCTTTTGCCACTTGAGCTAGGCCTTGGGGGCAATTTTATGTCCTTTGTTTTTTATGTCCTTTGCATGTTCAGTCCCTCTAATTGTCAAAGTTCTATTTCTTTTTCACTGTATTCATGTCTGTTCAATGCTACTCCAATGGAACAACCACATGGTATTGGAAAATATATTTTCCTATTTTCATTTACCAGACATATAATGTCTGTACCTAATTATATTGGACAATTATCTTGTCTGTCTTGTATACCTTTGCCAGTCCCTCAGCAATCTGTCTGTATAGCAATTATTTTAGAAACTTCAATAGTATTATATGACTATGTTGTGTTACTTACCCAAAAAAATCATGCATACTCCCACACACTGTATAAAGGCCTAGACATAAGGACAAATTCATCTTAAGAAACAGATAGAGAACTCTGAGTATTAATATACAAGAATCTGAATTTCAATCAGTACTTCACTACATGTATCTTTCAAGAAATGGAGACCACAGGTGCAACCGTTCATGCTTCCAGCATGAAACTTCCTAGCACTACTATAAGAAGCTGTAGGAAAGAAAACTTAGGTGATTTGTTCTTCTTGAACATTAGATCAACAACTACACATTAGATAGACAACAACTAAATCGTAGTCCCAAGCAAGTTGGTTTCGACCATATGAATCACCGCTTCTTTATTTACGCTCATTTCATATTGTCATCGTACTAAATCTTCATGAACATTAGATCACTTAGAGAAATATCTACACAACAACTGACTACATCATCTCGATCACTGAAAGAAAGCATGACTATATGTAACAAGTTCTTATTTTGGACTCCTTTAATGAATAATTATTAAGCACACTACGGTAAATTGTGTCAACAAATATCAAGTCCTTCAGAAAGTAGTTTAACATTTTAGATGGAGATTCATCAATTGACTAGTGCAATCATATGAGACAGCCATACATATACTGAGCATACTAATAAACTTGAATAGCTCACAACTATCCATGGGGAATCCTCAACAGTTGAAATCTTTTGTAAAGTATACCTCTCTCCTATCAGAGCTTTGAACTGAGCAAGGTCATCACCCTCCAGACCAAGTAAATCCTGAAGCCAAAGATCTTGAATTAGATAACAACAACATGCAACAAAGGATCTCAAAAATAAATAATGGTCATACAGCATAAAAAAGGGAAACGTTGAACTCATCATCTGGCCGGCTTAGTGGAAGAAGCTCAATTGTAATACCAAGATCTTGAGCATCCTGCAACCATTAGCGCTATGAGTAGAATAGTATTGTAATAATCGTTCAAGAAGTCACAAAACAATCTCAATTTCACTCAGAGTTATCTTCACATAAATTTACTTTTTCCTTTGGGACTTGTTTTCAACTGACTATAATATTAATATATAAATATGTGGCATAGATACTATACTTTGGCACGCTGCATCGTTGTCCTCATCATATCCACTTTTATGACACCTTTGAGATTACCAAAAGGATCATCTTCATTTGTAAGCAAGAGAATGCGTTTATCAGCAGTTTTTGCAGATCTGGAAATGGTTTGAACACAAGTAAAATAAGAGGGTGCACATCATTTCAGGGGAAAACAAAAAGGAAATGAGCAAATTTTACCCTTTACGGAGAAGGGCTTGTGCAACCCAAAGAGCATTGTAAAGAGAATTCTCACGAGAGCCAGGCACAATTCCATACTTACTTCCTATTTCTTTTTCAAATCTTTCTGCAAACAAATTAAACAGGTAATTGCAGCACAAGTCTAGAAAACCAAAAAAATTCACACTGTTTTTCCTTGAGTTTATTCATTGACGAGGCAAGACATTTAACTGATCGTATAGAGGACAAAGCTTTCTCAGTCCATTGACATAGCAGAAAATTCACCGCACTATTATTAATTAAGTATGCAATAACATCATTTTAGGGTTTTCCAGTTTGCTGGTCAAACAAGGACTAATAAAGTACTCCATACGACGATTGTGAAGAGTCAGTAAAAATGACTGCTTCTACATACATTCAAGAGCCTATGTTCCTTTAGGCAGATTGACAACAAGCCAGAGTCCTCAGAATGCAAAGTATAGAAAGCACTAAGGTTTTAAGTGCAAAAACTGAAATTTAAGTGTGGGCTTTAACAAAGAAAGGTGCTAATGAAGCAAAATTAAGAGTACCTTCATGGATGAGTTTTTCCTCTTAAGTCTGAGAAACAGCTCATATTTACAAGGAAAAAAAAGACGAAAAATGATGATACAACAACTTGGCACGAGTCACTTTGCTTATGTGAATTTTGACTGTAATGATGTGACCTAAGATGAAGCAATTTGAGGACCAATGTTGAATCTAGTCAAAACAGAGATAGGTGCAATACTACACGCCCACCAAAAACTAAATTAGAGACCGATATGATGATTTACCTTCTATTTGATCAAATTCTTTAATTAGCCTAGCTGTTGGTCTGTCCAGATCCTCTCTTTCTGGAACATTAAATACATAAACGCCACTTAGGTCCTGCAAGTTCTTTTTTTCCCGCTGAAATCACAAAAAAAAAGAACATAAGAAAAAATCATCACTAAAAACAAATTCTCAAATTTGGTTTTCCCTTATCAAAATTTGGAAATACTAATAATAGGAAACAAAAACTCGAAACAGGTGTTAGTTAGGGGGGAAATAGCAAAAACAAATCTGCCTTGATAGAAGTGGCCTTTAACCCACCTAGTCTGCTGCATAACAAGAGCACATACATCTGGCCCACCTAAATAATATTTGATCAGACTTATACAGTACAAGGAAGACTTGGATCCCACAAGTAAATGAAAATCTATGTCCACATTTTTTTAGAATAAAGGAAAATACAAATCCACACAGAATTCTCAAGTTACAACCAAGGTGGAAAAGAAGGTCCAGCAAAGGTTAGTTCAGGATTTAATTTTTTTTGTTTTCTTCCTCATTATTTATTTTTTATTTTTTTGGGTGGGGGGAGTAAGTATAACTCTGAAATAATTTTGTAGATAGAGAAAAGCAGCGATTAAAGATATTATAATCATAATAGGGTAGACACAGCTTCTAGAGAACAAGGGCTTACAGTGTTAAAGAAGCATATAGAAACTTCATCATAAGACCTATTAATAATCTGAGTTCTGAGAGATTGTGCAATGGAATTGATGGCAACTTGAAAATGAGTTGCAGTCTTTTCATCATCCTGCAAAAATGAAGAAATGAGTGGGATTCCACACTTACAATCAAAAGGTGAAAATGCTAAAGAAAACTGAGAAGATGCTTTTAAGAAAAATAGGCTCCTAGGATCCCCTAGAATATTTTAATGAAAGTAACACAAACAAGGTGCCAAATATTGGTTTGGAACCTGCTGTTAGCCCAATTAAGCTTTTCATTCCTCCAGGCTCCAGCTGCAAGTTCAAATCACACCAACAAGACACCAGGAATATCGCATGAACCATTTTAACAATTGTGCTTTGAAAGCTATGCTAAGGAGGTTGAATCACTAGTTGATTATTGATATGATAGGATCCTTGTAAAGCAGTAGCTTAAGCTTGGTTGGGATTTTGTAAAGTCTCTTTGCCCTGTTAGGGTGCAACTTTAATATATATATTCATTACAAGTTTAAAAAAAAAATGTGCTTTGCAAGAAATGCCTTTCTATATGATTATAAATTAGTTTCTATAAGACTTCTACAATAAAAGTTCCATCTTTATTAGCTTAATAACCTATCACCAAGTCTCTCTATTCATCTCTACCAAATGAACTAGTTTGTTAACCATACAGCTTAAAATGCACATTTCCATTTAACAAAAAGCAATAGAAATCCAACCTCAAGGAGATGTCCCTTTCCAGAAAAAACAACTCCTAACAGTTGTGCTTTGCAACCCCAAAAGTTAGTTCATAGTTCAAGACGGGGTGATTGCTCAAGTCCATATAAGCAGAGCGCTTTTCCATTCCCCAATAAATGTGGGAACCAAACCCACTCTAACCAACCAACCCCTTTACGCCCAGGTCCTACTGGAGCATGGACCGAGAGCTCAAACATGAATGGACCTAACTTTAATACTATGTAATGATACGGCACCTTGAACTCTACTCAATCGGATTATAAATTAATGTCTAAAAGAAATTCACAGTGAAAAAAGTCAACTTTATCAGTTTAAAGTGAAGTGGAGTAACGGGAACTGACCAAAATCAATCAAAATGAGAAAAGCAGCTGGTAAAAAGGACTAACCGTTGGGCAAGTAGTGGAAAACATTTTAGGTGAAGCATCCACAAGATACACCAATAATTCCTTAATAGCATCTCTTTCCTGCATGTTTAGTTTTGATACATAAAAATATCAAATAGCTTAATAATCAATATTAGCCCAAACAACCAAGTGAAAAATCATAACAATTCCTTACAGGAATCTCTTTCCTGCATGTTTAGTTTACCCATTTCCCATTCCCCTACCCCTAATTATTTATTTATTTTTAAAAAGGACAAGGGGCTTACCTTGAAGAATTCATTTTCAGGGTCATCTTCATCGTCACGAAAGACTTCATCTGGGTCGAGGTCCATTGACATATCGAAGATTTTTTTGAACAAAGCAGTTGAAGTCACTTGAAGAAATGAAGAAGCTTTAGGTTTTAAAATGTGACTTGTTCTGAATATAAGCTTGTTGGAGAAGGAGATGCCCTCCCGCCTTATTTTCAATAGGGCATTTCCGTAATTGAATTGCCCAAGACATTTTCATTTTGCCAGGTGGCTCTTGCAATTTTTTTAATGTGGTACTATGTGCTTGCATGTTTGTACTTTTAGGAGTTACCATTGTAGAATTTACAAAGTTTTTAAATGGAGTCCACTTTGACTAAAAAACCATGATACCTCATATTATTAGCTTTTTATTGTCTGATTAATCGACTCAATACATTCTGCGAGAAAGAAATGTGTTGTTTTATAACTTCTTTAATCATGTAACAAGAGAAACCAAAAACCAAAGTTAAAGGAAACAAATACATCTTACCTTTGTATAGGTTACATTTCTAGATATAGGATCCTTGTAGTAGGCTGGATCAAGATCCAATCGAAAGAAGATAGGCTTTAGAAACAATAGGTTGGGAAAGAAAGAAAACGCTTTGTGCTATAGGTAGTTGGTTGGTTGAAAGGAAAATGTCCAACTTCGTAAATGACATATTCAAATTTGCTCAGCTACATCTTCAGTATGATTTCACAGTTACTCGAATGACAGCATGGTACATTCAAAGAATCATGAAGAAAAAAGAACAAATAGAATTATGATAAGGAATATGAAATGTTTTACAATCAGCAGCGAAGCTAATTGTGTAACCACTTGCAATGTGAAACACCTTTCGACCCAAAAATAAACCAATGATGTATAAATACTGAACATAAACTACAACCGGGGCTTACAAAAATTTTAGGGCAGTAATTGACCCAATTCAGACAGTATATGCATCATCTGGTACCCAAACAAATATAATACATGATAAATGCTGTGTGCATTTACGACCATCCCTCAACCCCCAAACCCTCCTATACCAAATAGAAAGGCCACCAATGAATAATCCTAACGTTTTCATCTGTATAAAAATGAACTACTACCAAGACACTCGGGAAAAAAGACAATGACATCCAGCAAAGAGGCATCTTCTGACATAGAATAGCCCACTTCACAGCGACTCATCAAGACCACACAGCAAAAGAAAAAGCAGGCCTAGTTGCAACTTCATCTTCTGCCCCTGAGTAACCAAGGTACATATTGGGATGATTACTCATTGAGTTTTGGCCAAAAGCAAACCGGTTGACCAAAATCATGAAGCAACTACTGCTGACGCCTTCTCCATTTTTTCTTTCTCTATCTCCACTCTTCTCTGCTCAGCATGCTGAGCAACACCATTTGCCAATGCTTGATAACGGAAGTCCAAAGTCTGGGTCAGGCTCTGGAACTTCACTGGATCAGATGCTTGCATAGCTGGATCCAACAGTCCAACGTTAGAAGGGACAAAATAAGTGAGCCCATTGCCCAACACCAAGCAAAAAGTCATTTCTGAAAACAAAATATGCAAGCAGCATCATACCTTTGATTGTTTCCACAAAGAAAATGAATGGGTCCACCTCATCAAGGGGTGATTGCATCTCTTCATCATCATCACTAAAATCGTCATCGGAGTCCTCATCATCATCGTCCTCGTCATGTGAGCGGAAAGCCTTTGCCTACAAAAGCAGAACAAGATGTCAAAGCTTTTAGAGATGCTAACTCTAATGGCGGCATTCTTTATCTTGAACTAGAGACATCCAGGCCTCCATCTGTAATAAATTCTCCTACAAGAAGCCATCACACAAAGGTAATCTACAGAAGGTACTTCAAATTCCTTCATGTTCTGAGGCACGAAAAATGTCACTACCAAACTCATGCCATCAAGTACACAACCGACATAGTTCTTGATATATCATAATCATTCTAAAAGACCCTATGTGTTCTCTTGTTCAACCTCATTCAAATAAAAATCTTGTGCTTTCTCTGCAATATGTTGCTCAACTGTTGTCCTATAAAGGATAGAAACCAGATCCCGTCTCAAGCTGCTAATTCAATAGTTAAAAATACAAATTCCGACTCCTCAACAACAACACACCCAGTGTAATCCCACAAAGGGGTCTAGGAAGGGTGGTATGTACGCAAACCTTACCCCTACATTGTGCAGGTAGAGAGGCTGTCTTCTGACCCCCATTCAGGTTAAAACAAAGCAGAAAGTAATAGATGACTCTACTCCACCAAAAATATGCATCAGCTGTACAAATTCCAATAGTACAAGCACAGTTTTAGTAATCACCTGTGCAGCCAATTTTTGAAGCCTAGTACTGTCAGCTTCATCCCCTTCCTCAGCATCATCCCCCATTTCCTTGTCAGACTCGTCATCTTCGTCGTCATCCTCATCAGTTTGCAAGCCATTCATATCATCATCGTCTTCTGCCTCATCCTCCTTAGCCGCTTCTAAACACGATGATAAAAATTGATAAAAATATTAGATGAGTGTACATGGTGTAGTAATGTACCAGAAAATGAAGAAAATGCTAAAATAAGTTTAACCTGCTACTTGATCTTTATAGGCAACAAGCAGATCTAGAGTTGCTTTGAAAACACGATCTAAGGCTTCCCTTGGGAATTGATCCACAGGAAGAGGGAGCAAAGATGTCAAACCCAAGCAGCAAACCTTTTTGTCATGTTCCCTGCAAAACAATATAAGGAGCATAACATTAGTGGGCCTGTTTACCTGCTAATTCATTCAAAATTGTTTAAACTTCTCCTTTTTCATTGGAAACAGCAAGAGTAACAGGCCCTCTTCACCTTTTAAAGTTAACCCGTTTTCCGCTCTTTTTTGTTTGTCCCAACATGTGAAACCAGAGATTAAACACCTCTGTAGCAATGCCAAGCTTTTGAAGGATGTTCCATGTCAAGGGCGCATTGTAGTAAAGAGCATCAGCTATCTGCCAAAAGGAAAATTATCAAAACAATAGAAACATCAGCAACCTGTGAAACAAAATCTAGAAAAGAACAATAAGCTATCAGCAATCTGAGTACCAATACTTAAAGCACATAGAAACATCAGCAATTTATCATATGTATAGATATATTCTACGTGCATCAAATTTGATGATCAGCTAGAAGGGAGAAGGGGAAAGAACACAGACGGCTCTTGAAGTGTCTACACTCAACAGATACACCCCATATTAAATATAAATTCATGGTTGTTATATTGCCTTCTGACAATAAAACGAGAAAAAAGAATTAAATTCTTCCCAAAACTGATACACACCACCTCATAAATCTCCAAATGCAGTGTTCACTATGCGCAACACTGTAGTGATTGAAGGAGTTAAAAGGGGACTAAATACACCTAAAAGCACATGGAGCTCTAGAAAGCTACTATCTCTCTGAAGCCATTTGGAAATAACCAAAGAACAAAACATGGGAATACCAACTAGCTTGCCTAGCCCAATTGCACACACAACCAGTCCAGCTCTAAGAATATTATCATAATTTGTTTAGGACATATGTAAGCCAGTAGAGTGACAAGTGTGAGATGTAGAGCACTCTAGTTGTAGAGAACCACAATACTTGTTGCGGAAAAGAAATTGAGTATGCCAATGAAATGGTTCCAAATACTAGCATTGCTATATAGGATTCATGTGATCAACCACAATGCAATTGAGGATCAATTTCTCAAAACATTGTTTTCATAACAAATGAAGAATGTGCATGTTGGTGCAGCAAAGAAAACATCCATATGCATATGTCAAATGAAAATGACAGACAATACATTTCATAGATCAATGGTTAGCAAAACAGAAATAAAGGACACATAGGGAGTCGCTGAAGCAAGATAGCTAGCACTCCTCCTATGTTACTGTTCCAGGAAGCATCCAATTACCACATACCAACAAGAGTACACAGTTAATAGAGAAACATACCCAAAAGTAAGTTTGAACATTAAGTAAATTACCACTTGGACCAAGAGACACTTCAGATATGATTTTTCAGCTCGACGGAGACGTTCAATTGACACTCTAATATACGGCTCAACCCAGTGATCCACCTGTCCCTTGCAATGCTCGAATACAACTTGAATAAGCTTAGGTGCGGACTCAATGTCACCATCCTCCAAATTTTTATCTCCCATAACCTGACAAGAAATATTTATTCCACATTTAATCTAAAGCAAATGATCAGAAGCTAAAATTCGGGGGCAGAATTCGACTTACAGATGATATCATATTCCAAAGGCTTTGTTGGTAGTCCGGATCCTTGCAAGTGAGGAAGTGAGCAGTACTCTTGGATATATAGTTGTCTAAAGGAACCAGTATATCTGCAAAAACATAAATCCAACCCAACAAAAAAGGGAACCAGATCAGGTAATATGCAGAACTGTAGTTTTTAGTTCCATATAAATGATTAAACATCTACCATCCCACTGGCAAAACAAAGAGCATATGCTACATTCCGCAGCACTTAGCATCTCTTTCACAGAAGAATACATCATATCTCACTACAGCCACAAGCCCTATTACTATAAGCAATATAACAGCATCGTAAAATCATTTCACCAAACATGGCCAATCTTTAGAAGGATGAGATGAAATCCAACCATCTAGATTGATTAGCAACTTATTCTTTACCACCAGCATCCCTCCCAATAAGATGAACAAGAGGAAAGTAAAGAAAATGGAAAAACATAGCTAGGAATAAGAGTAGTTCAAATTTCAAAATACAACAAGAAAAAACTGTTCTGCTCGTGAAAATCTTATCCACCAATCTCTCCCGGGACACAATGAAAATTATTTACTCCTTAAATCTAAATGGACAAGTTAAACACATGATACTTAGTTGAGCATATCATGAGTTCTTAGATAATTATTGAACCTCATAAACCTAGTCACACAGCAAATGTGTTTATTAAACAGGAAGGCTTTAGAAGCAACAGATAAAGACACCAAACAACCCCTTCGAAAAAGAGCATTTTCCCGACAGTAACATTAAAATGTCTACACATACTTGGAAAGAAGTCAATAGCCCAGTCTGCTAGCGCCTCCATCATCAAGGGCCAAAGAGTCCACATATCCATGGATATTGTTGGAGAGAAAAATGTCATATATGAAACTATCTCCAAAACCTCTTCAAAGACCTCTGCAGGAAGATCAATTGGTTAGAAGAGAAACACATAATTTCCAAAGAAATATGCAACACCTCCAGCTTAGTTTAAACAGGATCATTGTTCAACTAATACTAGTGCAGTCAAATAAACCATGCTGACTTTGGACGAGGCTCGATCTCCACAAGATTGCATTAGTCACATTTATCTAATACTTCAATGAACACAGGTGGAAATAACAAATGATAAATTGCTCATGTCCAACTAGATACACTACGAAAGAAGCTAGCTAATATTTTATGATAATCACAAGAAGTTCACCTATAATATTTCATTTTAAAATGATCCACCCAGCCTTTCTGCAGATTAACACTCCAAAAATGTTTTCAAGGCAAACTAAATGAAAGGAAACCCCTTCATTTCTTCTTTTCTGTTGTACAGAACAGGAAAGTATTTGAAAAATCAAACTGAGCAAAATCTCTCTCATATTGGGGTATTATCTAATTATAAACAACAGAAACGCATACGACAATCTATCATATGCTTCGAACACATTTCTTTTGAGCAAGGGGTCAATTGGAAACAACCTCTCTACCCCACAAAGATAGGGGAAAAGTATGTGTACGTCCTACCCTCCCCAGGCCCCACTTGTGGGACTACACGCATATGGCATCTTCATAGACTCTTTGCCTTTGTCAAACAAAGGAAAATATGAACTTCTTAAACCTTTCCACTCTGTTTGCCTATATTACATTCCTACCCTTTCCACAAGAAAGCATGAAATTTGGATGATGAGAATTGGATAATGCAACAATGTATTTCAAGGCAGATGAATGACGTTAGAAGTGTAGCTCAACCGGACACCACACAGGTTGAGAAACTACTAACTTCATCTAAATGGTTGTCCGACTAACAAAAAAGGTAACAAGCTAACAGAAGAATAAAGCAACTTTTTTTGGATACGTGAAGAATAAAACACCTAGTCTATATAAATAATCTTTTTCCGATTTAAAAAAAAGTACCTTGTCCATCTGTAGTCAACATCCTACGCATTATTGGCAAGAGTGTTGGCTCAATATGAATGAAGAGGTGTGGCAGGCGGCTCACTGACTCAAGTATTGTGCTTATGGCTCGTAAACAGCCAACTGCAGCAAGAGCTCCAGGATCATCCGCTTCTTCCTCTGCCTCTGCAGAGTTCATGCATTTCCAGAATGCAGCAGCCTAAAAAGTAACTCATTAGACTTTGGTGGCACAGATATTCTTTGCATTCAAAATCGCTCAAATAACAAATATTCTCACCAAATTCTGGCATAACCCAAGAGCATAAGGAGCCATCTCCTCACCAAATTTGTCCACGATAGTCTCAAGTGTAAACACAAGATCTTCATTCTCGACTTCATTCATCAGTTTGAAAAATTCTGAACACAATTGATATGAAAAGAATTGTTAAACAAAATAACATCATCAGTTGATGTTGGTTAGCAATACAAAACACAAAGGATCTTGCAAGTACCATCGAGTAGCTGGGGAAGAATTGGTCGGATTTCATTCAAATCTGCACAAACAGATGAAAAGTGTAAGCAGGATTGACCTATATGTAGATACCAAAATGTCAAGTATATGTTTACCTTTGCAGGCTTCAATAAACGAGCGTAATGCGAAAACAGAATCAACACGAACAGGTAGGTCAGGATCACGCATCCCAGTCACGACACTGTGTAATGCATTGCGGAAGTTGTTTGGATCTGCAAAGTTTATATGGGCATACTGTCCTGCAACCCATGCTGCCTGTTATGATAGAAAGATAAAACATTGACAATGATGAGGATGTTTCAGATTTATCTTGAAGATCAGAAATTATGATAAACAGAAAAAAAACAAAGAGGCACCAACAAATTGCTCTATATGCACCTCCATTATAGATAATGGAAAAAATTGTTCATTGCACCAATAGCTATCAATAAAAAACCAACATGAGTAAATAAGGGAATGGATGCAGTGTTCAAAGATTGTGTGAAGAGTTGGTAAGGATTTAAGAAAAAGAAAAATAACTCCAGTTGCACAGGAAAGACAACTTATTTTAAGAAACAAGGAATTGGTAAGGAGCAATCTTCCTCTAGTTATTGATAAAAGAGTAGTGAGAACACAAACAGCATTTGGGGTATTTAGACTGGATTGACAAATCTATAAGAGTTCAATGAGCCGGGAAGCTTCCTGAAATAGCTAGTTAAATGTACAGACTACAGAGTGTTATATATGCAGTAGTCCTTAAAAGAGCATAAATTAACAAAGATCAACAACACGGTCCAACACACCTTGGCTCGAAGATGGCCCGCAGGACTGCTAAATTCAGGGAAAACATGTTGGACAAGCATACGTTCAAGCTCTGATTTATACGGCTCAGTTTGTTTCAATTTATCGCAAAGAGCTCCAATTGCAAGGAGAGCACCATCCTTTTGTCTATAGGGCTTGTATTCTGGGGCTGCCTCTTCATATCTAAGAAAATAAAATACAAAGTGCGAACACAAGAATTTTGTTATCATGAAATGTGCTTAACATGAGTGTTACCATGTGAAGTAAAATTGAAATATACCTCTTAAAAATCTCGACAATGAAGAATAAAAATTTGTGAAGGTTCTCTTTACCACGCTTTCTTACTAACTCGCTCACAAAATCCATTGCAGCAGTTCTGGGACTATATAAGTCCTCAATTATATCTGCATAATTATAAAGAGGAATGTCAATCTTAAATTACTGAACTCAGCTGAGTGAAGTGACAGCAATATATATACTAGTGAATGACATATCAGCAGTTACCATAACCCTTCCTCACATACTCATGAGGATCCTCCTCCCAAAGCTTTTGATCATTATCACTGAAGCACATGAGCGGAAAGATGATCTCAAAAAGAACAATATTAAGTCTGGGTTGCAACAAGCTGTACATGTTGCTCTTTGAGATACTGCACAGTACAAGAGTAACTAAGTATCCAGAAAAATGTAGAAATAATAGAGTGCATTTCAGTTACCAAACTGTCAATCTAGAAACTTGGAGAAGGAAAAAAGATTTGACCCATAGTGGCTGATATAGACAAAATAGAGAGGCAGAAAAAGCTAAGTAAGCACATGTATTGCAGTCAATTGATCAGCAATTGAAATCAAAACCAGGGCCTAGTATCACTCATTACATGCTTATTAGAAACCTATCTACAGAAGCAACCTAGGGAAACAAAGCAAAGTAGCAGAGGAAGTAAAGCAACTAGAGGACAAGCAGAAAAGATTATCACTATCTAAAAAGTAAGGCCTTCAGTCCAGTCATTTTTCTTCACAAAGACCGAGATTGGTGTTTGTCTCCACTCAAAAAATTAAACGACACATCATCAAAAAGCTCACTCAAAACAGAGGTGTTCAAAGATTGTTGTCTACTTTCCTTATGAACTGTTGGAAATCACTGATGAGCCATCTACTCTATTATAAAGATGAGAAGTCTATTAATTTCTTGGCAAGAACTCACTTTTATGCTATTAATCTACAGTATCTATGCATAGGCCTACTACCTCTTCGTGGATATTTCAAAGAGCGAAAATGAGGGGACAGAAGTCCTTAATGCTTCATCCATTTCAAATGTATTCTCACTGACCAAGCACTCACTCTCAGGTCACCACTAGAAGAGGATGAACTAAAACAGAAGTCCTCTCAATTACAAATGAGCAGCACTTTATCACAGTACCTTAAATCCACATTAGAGCATCCAACCTTTACCCACTAAATAAAATTGTAGTATTCTAAAGATATCAATACAACTCACAACTTAAAATATCCATGAAGTGTTTCAACTTACTAAAACCCAAGGTCATGCTATGCCTCCTACATACAAGCAGATACCCGAAGGAGATAATTCAGGAAGTAGTTGGAGATGGTATATGTGACAAATTTCTCGAGTTAGTAAACAAAGTTGTCGCACAAACCTATTGCTTAGGTATTGCAAAATGAGGTTGATCACCCTATCTGGCAAGTAACCACCAGCACGGATAACATTCAATAGATTAAGGTGGCATTCCAAGATTTTTCCAGCATAACCCTTCTGAAACATTTGAGCAAAAGCCTTATTGTCTGGATTTTGAAGTTTTAAATCTCCAAACCTGGAAAAAAACATAAAAGTACTCAGAGGACTAAAAGATAGAAAGAGTGAGATCAATACTAGAAGCAAACCATAATTGGTCAGAACCAAATAAACATAAGGGTATCAATATACCGGGTGTAAAGTCGATTTAATATATGGACTGTCCACTTTTTCACCTTCCACCATCCCCACGACTTCCTTAGCTCTGGATCAGCTGGATGGCCTTCCACAGGGACAGGCCTCTCCAACATATTCAAGAAAAGAACCATCCAGGCATTGAACACATTTGGGTCAAACAACTGCTTCGGAATCTCCAACTGGAAAAGAGAGTTGCATACAATTCAGTTACATTATCAAATTTTTTCGTAAGGATCTATATTATAAGAAGATAAATCTAAACAGCAGGGGGGGGGGGCAGCTTTTTTATCCAGGTCAATTCTATGAATTATTTTCCAGATCAAGAATATTTGAAAATACTAACAGAATATGAAAAGGCAAACAGGCAGAAACTCGCTACACACACCACACGCTTCTTTTAAGGGTTCAGCTAAATAATTAGAAACAACAACCCTCATCCAGACAAGTAGCCTTATAAAACAAACAAAACAATAACATTCAAAGGGAACATACATAAATGGATGACCAGAATATTTTGCAAATGAGCTTGATCAGCTCGGCTACTTCAGTTGACGGATTTGTTATCTGAACAAGACTGTTGAATATGTTGAGAAGATGCGGAAAAGTTTCCTCAACGACATGATAAACAGGTGTTCTCTCCTCATCTGATTTGAATCTGTTAAATAGAAAAAAGATGTGCATACACAGAAGAAGTTATAATGGAGTTTCACCATCCAGTTGATCTAGGGCAAAGAATGAATATTCATAGATAACAGAAACACTCAAAAAGGGTTTTCCATCTCTAAACAGATGGAAGGATATCCCTGCACTTCACTACTATTCATCCATCGCTGAGAACTCAGAGAAACTATATAATACATATTTTAATGGGTCAGTGGTGCACGGTTTGCAACTCGGTAGACAATGAGCCCACCCCTCTAATTTTTTTTCGACTTAAATATAAAACTTTTGTATGCAGCAGTGTCAGACCCATAATGTGTGGCTTAGCCACACATGACAAGTTACGATCTTACCATTAAACCAAAACAGGGGGGTGGGATACACTGTGTAATACATGAAAAGCATTTTCTGTAGGCAAACTCATTGGTCATGACTCAGCAGAGGAACGCAAAGCGCAGCACATAGAAACAATTTCTAGAGTAACCAAAACAAAGAAAAATAGAGATTGTCAAGAAGAGCACTATTCTAAATCAACAACTTACTCATATTTCCTCGAGAGAATTCTCAGAACAAACAAAGCACTATAAACTTGCTGATCCTGCAGATTATGCTTTACCCAGGGCAGAAGAGTTGGCCACTGCTCCGGGTAGTCTGCATGTATCATTGTCTTAATGCATTCCCCCAACTGTACCCTGTTCACAGCAACAAACTTGTCTAGTTAGAAGAGTCCAGTGTTAAAAAAGTAGAAAAGAAAATGACTATAAACATTTTGTTTTTCAAATAGGATTTCCATACAAAACATATTACAACCAATACAGATGATAAATCATACCTCAACAATGAAGGAACCTGTGCAATAAATATGAGAATATTTTGCCTCACCAATTCCTTGTCACTTGGCATAATTTTTGATTGCTCAGCTACATCAACACCAATTTCTCCGTAAATATCAACTTTACACAACCATAATGAAAATATCATGAAATGTACTTTGCCGTTTTATTGCATGTAAAAAAATCTTATATATTTTTTTAAAAAATTAAAATATTGTTCTTCTATTTTTCTCCTTTATGGGGATATATAATAAGGTCATTACCAGGATCATGAGGGCACCAGTTCTTTGCAACGAAGTTCTTAAAATGGATACTAGCCACCTGTCGGACTGCCATGTCGCAAGACCCATCTACTATGATTTGCAGCAGTCTCACAAGATGTTGTGGGGTATGTTGAAACTGCAAACATAGGTGCACTCAGGAATATATAAAATTAAAAAGAATCCAATGTCCACAAATTTATTCCCCATAATTCAAGTGCTGAACATCCTATAATGTCAACCTGATTTAAAATTAAACATTCATAAATAGCTAAAACAAGAACCACACTCTTATAATAAATAAAGTACAAAAAAAAAGTAAACCACATTCTTCAGAGTACAGAACAAAGAAAAACAATTTCCTATCAGAAAAATTAAGAAACTCTGTTTATTTTTAATGGAGAATTCAAATATATTTCTTTGTTAAATATCAAACATGAGGAGAACACCTGAGTCAGAAGTAAAAAATCCAACTTGAAACAGGCAATATGATTGTCAATCATTAAATAGTATAATGCACTTGCACCTCCAACATCACAAGCCCAATCCAATTAAAACTAAACCTACAATTTCCAAACACCACATATCCATAGTTCAGGACAAAAACCAACAAAAATATTAATTATACATAACTCTCTGATCAGTATATTTGATGCAAATCAAATAACCACATAGATTTAATCATAATTCAATCATAACAACAAATTTGATCAAATTGAGTTTTTTCTCAAGCAACCAGAAACAAAAAATACTTTCTATAAGCAAATTAAACCTGATTGAGACAATTTTCAGCAGCTTTACGTTCATCATGATATTCAGGTCTAATAAAACTACAAAAATATTACCATATCTCTCTGATACGGTATGTTTGATGCAAATCAACTAACCACATGAATTTAATGATAACTCAATCATAACTACAGATCTTATTAAATTGAGCAACTTGAAAAATTCAATACTAATGCTTCAACTGTTTTCAGCAGCTTTATGTTCATCCTATATACAGCACAACACTACCAAAAATATCAATTACTACCATAACTCTCTGATCAGCATATTTGATTGCAAATTAAATAACCACATAGATTTAATCATTATTCAATCATAACAACAACTTCAATCAAATTCAGTTTTTTCTCAACCAACTTGAAACAAAAATTCAATACTAATGCTTGATATAAGAAAATTGAACCTGGTGGAGACTGTTTTCAGCAGCTTTACATTCATCCGGATATTCAGGACTAAAACTACCAACAATATCAACTATACCAGAACTCTCTGATCAGCATATTTGTTGCAAATAAACTAACCACATAGATTTAATCATAATTCAATCATAACAACAAATCCAATCAAATTCAGTTTATTCTCAAGCAACTTGAATCAAAATAATCAATACTTTTGCTGCTTATAAGCAAATTAAACCTGATCAACACTGTTTTCAGCAGCTTTACATTAATCTGGATATCCAGGACTAACACAAACAAAAACATCAATTATATCATAATTCTCTGATATGTAAACTGATGCAACTTAAATAACCACATAGATTTAATCATAATTCAATCAAATTCAGTTTATTCTCAAGCAACTTGAATAAAAGAAAATCAAACTTGTGCTGCTTATAAGCAAATCAAACCTGATGGACACTGTTTTCAGCAGCTTTACATTTCTGAAATGTAAACTGATCCAACTTAAAATAACAACATAGATTTAATCATAATTCAATCATAAAAACAAATCCGATCAAATTCAGTTTATTCTCAAACAGCCTGCTTATAAGCAAACTAAACCTGATCAACCCTGTTTTCAGCGTCTTTACATTCATCTGGCTGTTCAGGACTAACACTAACAATAACATTAACCATATCATAACTCTCTGATATGTAAAATTGAATCATAATTCAATCATAACAACAAATCCGATCAAATTCAGCTTATTCAATCAACTTGAATTAAAAAAAACAATACTTAAGCAGCTTATAAGCAAATGAAACCTGATTGAGACTGTTCTCAGCAGTTTTCCGTTCATCCGGATTGGGACTTAAAGCACCAGCAAGGATGATAGCAAGGTTCTGAAAATCCATAACTTCAACTTTCAGTAAAAAGGATAATGAAAACAAATGATTGTATGAACCCTAGAAGAAAGGACTTCTTCTAGAGTTTATGTATATATAGAGAGAGAAGAAAGGATGAATAGAAGTTGCAGACACAGACAGCGAAAATTGGAGTGTGTGCTGAGAATGTATTGTGGGCGTTTAAATCATTAGGGTTTAGGGGGTAAGAGACAGATAGGAAAGAGGAGGACGGGGGGGTGGGGGTGAAGTGGTTTAACTAATTTACTATATTTGATTTTTTAATTTTGAAAAAGTTGGAAAGAAAAGGAAAAAGATAACTTTCTATGGGGAAACAAAATAGGAAAAAAAATGAAATAATTAGGTGTAATGTACCTTTATTTATTTTATTACTATATTATTTATGCTTTTTATATTATGGTGTATGGATTATTTTGCACTTATCTTGATTAATTTTACGAATATATCTATCATCTCTGATCAACCATAAATACTAAGGTTTAACTAATTTACTATATTTGATTTTTTAATTTTGAAAAAGTTGGAAAGAAAAGGAAAAAAAGATAAAGAAAAAAATGAAATAATTAGGTGCAATGTACCTTTCTTTATTTTATTATTATTTATTCTTTTTATATTATGGTGTATGGATTATTTTGTACTTATCTTGATTAATTTTACGGATATATCTATCATCTCTGGTCAACCATAAGTATTAAGGTTTAACTAATTTACTATATTTGATTTTTGATTTTCTAAAAGGAAATGAAAAGGGGACTTTCTATGGGGAAACAGAATAGGAAAAAAAATTAAATAATTAGGTGCAATGTTTCCTTCTTTATTTTATTTATTATTATTATATATTATTTTAGTGTATGGATTATTTTACACATATCTCAATTAAATTTATGGATGTATCTGTCATTTCTTATCAACAACAAATATTAAGTAACATTGTTTACTAAGACTAAGACATGTGGAAAAAATTACATAATTGGTTTATTTTTGTCGAAATTTGAATCTAAAACTTCATGATTGTCGACTTAATTTACCGATCTCATTGTGGTAAATGAGGTGGTGAATTATAAAGTAGGGATTGAACTCTCTCTAATAAGATGAAAGTTTAGATAGTCAACCAACTAAGTGATTTTAGTATGAGATTAAATATTTTTCAATCAAAAAACTTTTATATTAAAAAAAAAGTAATTTTCACTATATGTGAGGTATGTATTCAATAAAAAGTGTGGTGGTGGGGGCGGGGGGATTAATCCATTGGATATGAGAAAATGTCTTTTATAATTAGAAAACAAAATTGAATTTTGTTTACAATATACCGTAATTTTATTTTATTTTTTTGGGAAGAACGTATAAAACGATGAAATCATACATGCAAAATTTCTTTGATCACCTTATCTATTGTTGGAACATAGTTCGAGATGTACGTTCCAGTCAATGTGATTCCTATTTAGAAAGTGAGTCCTGCTATAACGGAACAACATATGATAGCAGCGTTGACGTATCTATGTTATAAAACAAGTGTGTGATAATTGAAAAGTGAAATTAAATTTCACAACATACTTTAATCAATGTTTAAATATTATTATCATACTTGAATTCTAATTATCACGTAGAGTTTTTGTGTTTTGATTATTATATTATTTTGTTCACGTTATTGTTATTTCTTTTATATGTTGTGTTATTATCAACATTTTGCATTACCTCGTTGTTGCTATCGCACATTAATGGAATTCCTTTTTTCAAACTGTTTGAAAAGAACATTATTTAAGCTAAAGTCAATCAGAAACAACATTTCTATCTCTATTAGATAAAGATAAAATTTGTGTGCATCTTACCCTCATCAAATTCCACTTATTAAAATACAATGTAAACATTGTTGTATCAACCATAGATATCAAAAATATTAGTAGGACAATATGTTTGTATCAAATGAATTCAAAACAATATTCGAATATGTGATTTTGAGATAAATAATAATAACAACAACAATATATCATGTGAAATTATACAAGTAAAGTCTGATGTGGGTAGAGTGTGTGCATACATTATCAATAACTCGTGAAGGTAGATGTAGCGGCATAGCCCGCTAGTGCTATTGATCACTCTGGCCTAGGCTCGCACGACTTTGAAATGTGTCATTAGTTGGTAAGGCTTGTTTAGTTATATGTCCAACATCTCTCACGTGTTTTTGTTGATATGGGACTTCTTATCATAACCTAGGGTGTCATATACACCTCTTTTATAGACTCTGCGTTCCTCTTAAGGTTTGCCTCACCGTTTGATATTTGGCTAGACTTAGAACTGAGTCTTATCCCGTCTTACCAAAATTTTCCCAAATCCAATTGAACTCTGACTCACATCAACAAGGCTCACACATGAGTGACTCTAATACCATTTGTAACAACCAGCCCGCTAGTGATATTGTCCGCCCTGGGCCTAGGCCCGCACAACTTTAAAGTGTGTCACTAGTTGGTAAGGTCTACTTACTTATATGTCCAACATCTCTCCTTATCTTTATCGATGTTAGACTTTTTTCTTAAGCAAATGTGTCACATAAAAGTTGTTTTTAAAAGACCAGTGATTCAAGAGCAACAATTGATGAAAAAATATAGTAACTAACAAGGGAAGCAACACAAAGCCTACGAGAAAATAACAAGAACAACAAAATAGTGTAATAGTACATGAAACAACAAATGATGATAGGTATCAGATGCAAGAATAGTGCGACCAGTACAATGAAAAACACAAACATGTCTAAAACCTTGAAAAGCAAAAATAACCTCCTACTACCTATCAACCTTCTACCTTGGTAGGCGATTTACATACCCTCATATCTAAGGGCATGTCCTTATTAAGCTAAAGATGTGTCGTGTCCTAGTCACCTTTCTCCAATACTTTTTTGGTCTATATATATCTCATACCGGCCCCACAAATCCAATCTCTCGTACCCTCTTACTAAGACATCAAACATCTCTTTTTCACATGTCCAAATCATCTCAGTTTTTCTTTCCTTGTATTGTCTACCACAAAGGTCACTAACACTGTATCCCAAATATCCTCATTCATAATCCTATCACTCCTAATATACCCACGCATCCATCTCAAGATCCTCATTTTTGCCATTTGCATCTTATGATCACAGGAGTTCTTAACTGGCTAACATTTTGTCCCATACAAAAAGGTGGATTTAACCATTTTATAAAGCTTACCTTTTAGTTTTGATGATATTTTCTTATCACATAAGATGTCGGTTGCAAGTCTCAACTTCAACCACGTTGTACGATGTGCGACACAATAATCAATCTCTCAATTTCATTAGATCTGAGACCTCGAGTATTCAAACCTTTCACTCTTGAGAATAGTTTGAGTATCAAGTTTCACGTCTATCTCATGCTTCTCAACATCGAATTTACACTCCAAAAATTCTAAGTTGATCCTACTCAACATGAACCCTATAGACTTCATAACATGTCTTCACCTCTCCGATCTATCGTTGGCTTTGAGACTTCGTTGTGAGTCTAATCGAATAAATAATGTCATTTGCAAATAATATACACCAAAGCACCTCACCTTGAATATAGTGTGTCAATTTATCCATCATCAAAGAAAATAGAAACTGACTCAACATTGATCATTTGTGCAATCACATATTGACCGGAAAATGGTATGAGTCTCCTCTCATAGTTCTTGCCTAAGTATTGAATTTATGATACATGTCCTTTTATCATCCTAATGTAGGTCATTGGTACACATTTAGACTCCAAACACCGTTAAAAAACTTCTTGCGGAACTTTATCGTAGACTTTTTCAAGATAAGTGAACACCATATGTAAGTCTCTTTTCCTCTCTTAATATTTCTCCATCAATATCTACGCAAGATGAATGACTTCAATAGTTGAATACCTTGACATGAATACAAACTGATTTTCGAAAAGATTTTGAGATAGATAAATTGATGTAAAATTATGAAAATCATAGTTCATATCATAAAAATAATAATTTGTAAATAGAATTCTTTCTATTATTTAAGCCCTGATCAACATAATTTCGATATTTACATTATGTGAGGTGACATAATCTACTCAAATAGTCAAGTTGATTGAATATGAGGTATCAAAAATCTACTTTAAACACAAGTTAAGCATAAATGCAAGAGATAGTAAGTCAAAAACTATAATGTAACTATGTAAGAATTATTTATTTTTGAATGTTTGATTTGTTATAAAAAATATATTACAGAATGTATTTTTTAAAATAAATTTGAAATATATTATATAATTACTATATGATAGTCTGTTTTTGTCATTAGTAGTTTTATTTATTTATTACTAATAATAATAACTACATTGTGAAAATTGAGATTTGGTCCGCAGCGCGTGGAGTCACGCATATGGAATATTTTTTTCATTGGCAGTAGTAGGTGGTGCGTGGGTCCTACAACGTGAAAATTGAGATTTGTTTTTGAGCTTTGGATTTTGCGGCTTTCTCTGTGTAATATTTGTCTGCACACACTTTTTTTTTTTGTTTTTTCGATTGTGTTTATTAAATTTAAATTACGCAAAATAAGCCACCAAGAATTATTGAATTTTTTGTAGCAATCCTTGATACATGCATATTTAAAATGATAAGAAAACAAACTATAATAAACTTCATATGATCAAATCCCAAACGACAAGAACATCATCTGCATGAAATTTATAAAAAAAATTAACATTTTTTTGAAATATATTTCCACTATCAATATTTAAGTGGGAATAAACACACACGTCTCGATTGACATGTAATCTTTCTGAAAATATCTACTAAGTTCAAGGATAATTTAGTCATTTTAAATTTATTGTGGCTATTTGCAAATTGGGACTCTCAAATATCATATGTGTCACATATATTATTCAAAAAGTATGTTTAAAATACAATAAAAATAATTGACAATAAAATTATAAAATTAAAACAAATAAAATAATATATATTGAATCCGGACTTGTCCAGGCTTATGTATCTAGTTCAATAATGAACAGTAACATTAATATTACTTTTAAAAATATTTCATTTTAAAATATAAATAAATCTGAGTTCACTATTTTTACTATATAGCGGTATTGCGCCTTATTTTTATCTGTTTGAATTATTTTTTGTGTTAACAGTAAAGATAATAAACTACACAGTTGGTTACGTATTGAAAACTTTGATCATTTCCTAGCGAAAATGTGAACAAATTTATTTCCTTCTCTAAAACTACTATATTGAATAATTAAATTCATCAACTAAATCAACAAGCATATACATTAATTACTAACAAAATTGGAATTTAACTTAAATCAACAAGCATGTACATTAATTACTAGCAAAATTGATAGATAAAACGTGAATATTATAATAATTGAAATACCTTTTCAAAGTCAATTATATCTTCATAAGTAAAAAATGATGTACAATAGTCATTTCAAAACTTTAATAACTGACTGAGCTCAACAATCAGTGGTTATATGTAAAAAAAAAAATCTTCTATAATTCAATTACCATTGGAGTCTCTACTAACACAACAAATTCCTCTATTGTCTTTAGGGCAGAAAGTTCTATATATCAATGATGGAGTGATAAAATTTAATAAGTAATTTTTTTAATCTGAATCTTGTTTATGATATTATATTTGTTAACAAAATATTTTACTTTCAAATTGTATAATTTGAATTTAATCGATCAACTGATAAAAAAATAAAAAATATATTATATGACCAAAGAAGTAGTAAAAATGAAATTATATAATAATCTATAACGATGAAACAAGCCTTCTCATTCCTTCTTTGTATAAATACAGAGAAAATGGTCAAATGCCCCCTTAAGCTATGATCGGATTCTCAACTACACACTTATTCTTTACGGGAGTCCTATCACCCCCTAAACTGTTTAAAACTAAAATTATTATCACCTTAAGGGGTCGTTTGGTAGAGTGTATTAGGAATATAATGCATGTATTAGATGTGTGTATTAGCAATACTTTGTTTGGTACACTTTTTCATGCCATGTATAACTAATGCTTGCATTAGCTATACACTCTATTGTGTATTAAGTTGTGTATTACTAATACCAAGGAATTCTAGGTATTAGTAATACATAGCATTTTAACACATGCATTAGATTAAAATAAATTACAAAAACTACCCTCTAAAAATAATAATAATAATAATAATTATAATAAAAATTATTATTATAATAATGATAATAATAATAATGATAATAATAATTATTATTATAATTATTATTATTATAATAATAATAAACATAATAA
>NW_006239424.1:315666-344466 GCF_000226075.1 Solanum tuberosum | reverse complement strand
TCTTGTATTTGTTTCTAGTTCTAATTTGTTTTCTTCTTCATACCTACTAGAAGTAGATCATCAATGGCAGCCACCAAATCTCATCGTCACTCATCATCTTGCCATTACTAATTTTAGCTTCAAATAATATTCTTCAACTTATTTAACAGTTGATAATTTTCTTGCAAATCTAAAAATGCAATCAGTTCTTCATCTTCTTTAGAACAATTTCTATAAAAAAATTGATGCCAAATCACCTCAACTTTTCTTCAAATCACTCCAAATTCTAGATATAAACTTTTCTCACCGTTTCGATTCTTTTGGTATATTACCCACTTAAAACGGAGATCGTTTGTGGCAAGTCGAAATAAGAACTCAAGCTTTTGAACTAACTTTAATGGTGGTTTAATTTGTGCTTTTACGGTTTCAACCTTGAACTTCAATTTTCAGCCACACAAAATTCTTCAAACCATCAACGAAATCACTTGCTTCCAATTCAAGAATATAGATTCAAAAAAATCATATTGAAGCTTATAGCCACACAAAATTATTGAAACCATCAACGAAATCACTAGCTTCAAATTCAAGAATATAGATTCAAAAAAATCATATTGAAGCTTACCCATTTCCATGGAAATCCGGCGTTCTTAGAACTAAAAATTGCAACTATGAAATCATTTAAACAGTGTTTTCAGCTTCAAACAACTAATATTCAACATTATAATCAACAAAATTCAAATAAGAAGATCAAAAGACACAGATCTATAAATTTTGACCTTTTAACCTTCAACAAAGTTTTTAAATGATGAATCAATAAGGAAAAAAATAAAAAATAAAGTTTTTAATAAAATTTACACCTGTCAAACGCGTGCATTTCACTTATCAACATAAATGTGGTTGTGACTTTTTAGGGGTGTAATTATTTCAATTTTTAACAGTTTAGGGGGGTGATAGGACCCCCGTGAAATTCAAGTGTGTAGTTGGAAATTCGAGTATAGGTTAGGGGGACATTTGACCATTTTCTCTATAAATACATCGTGTGTCATCGTTACGGTGACAATGATATTTTTTTTTTCAAACTTCCTTCTAAAATAGTGAAATTTTTAAATATACCTCAACAAATAATAATAATATAACATCAATAAGAATCTATTTGAATTGATTGTCTTATAAATCAAAAGATAAGTTATAATCCAAAGGGATAATGGTCTGAAAAATACCCCAACTTTGGTCGGATTTGTTGTTGCGATACTAAACTTTCATGAGGACCTGTTACATCCCCTGGACTATTTAATACCGTATTTAAACATATATATTTGCCCACGTGGACATAAAATAATGCAAATTATAAATAGTAATGTGTCCACGTGGACACATTACTATTTATAATTTGCATTATTTTATGTCCACGTGGGCAAATATATATGTTTAAAAATACGGTATTAAAATAGTCCAGGGATGTAACAGGTCCTCATGAAAGTTTAGTATCGCAACAACAAATCCGACTAAAGTTGGGTATTTTTCAGACCCTTATCCCTAATCCAAATAGGTTCCAAGAGAAACTTACTTTCAACATGTTAAGTAAATCTTAATTTCATATGATATTTATGAGCGTGTATATATTATGTATACACCATAAATTCATGTATGCATAAACGTGTTGTATCATTATTATCAAGTTAAAAAGGAAAATAAAAATAACTTAGTAATTCTTAAAACATGCACATTTTAAATGGCATAAAAATAATAATGTATGAATAACTTTTAATTTCAGTAAAAGAAGAAGTATAATGCATGAAATTCAAATCTTTTTATATAAATCAAAATAACAAATTTTTCTGAAATTACTGTGCACGAGATGATTCTCCAACTTTTTTGGCATGTACTTACATTATTCATCGACGTTATAATGCTAAATAAATAGTAAATGTTGTAGTAACTGTAATATCTTTATAGAGTTCACTCTCAATGTGACATATTCAAATTTAATCGAATAAGAAGGAAAAATGTCATAAAAAGTTATAATAATGGAACCCTCTCCATCTTTTGTTTTCTCTCCCATACAAATACACAACACAAAATAACGAACTTTTAAAATATCTTTCAATGAACATTTCACATTAAAAATGTGAGCACAATTTTTTCTTATTATGAAATTATATTGCACTAGATGAATCTTCAACCTTTTCATATGCACATATATTCATCATCATAGATTGACAAATAAGTGTAAATATTGCAATAACAACAATATTTTTATAAAATCAATTTTAGTCTCTATGAGGAGAAGTTGATATACAGTAGCCAATTCTAAATTTTTATAAATAACCTTGAGCTTCATAACTAGGTGTACGATAATCATTTTCGATAATCATATACTTCCTCCGTTCCTTTTTACATATAATCACTTTTTATAAATAGTTGATCCATTATACTTGTCATTTCATAAAATCAATGTATAAATTACCATATTCTTCCTATTATACCCTTTATAGAGTAGTTAATTAGTTTTGAAAATATATACTTTGACCAACCTAGGAAAACTAACAAGTAATTAATATTCATTGGAGTACTTCATACATCGATTAATTACTCTCTCCATTCACTATTCTATAAAATCTTATTTTGAAAAAGAAATCTCAACAAACAAATCAAAAATAAAAGATGGAGAAGAAATAAAAAATAATCTCGAAAGTTGAAGCTTTAACAATCTTTTAAATTTTTTAGATCAATTGGTGAAAAATTTGGCTCAAAAAATAAACTCAAAAGTTTAAATAGTCATTCAAATGCATTTTAATTTTTGAATACTAACATAGTAATCATTTATTGAAAAGTTGAATTAAGAAAACATTAAATAAAGATAAAAGGATAAAATTACTTAATTTCTTAATGCAAATACAATTTTAAAAAGTGACATATAAAAAAGAACGGAGAATAGTTCAATTGGTATTAAAATCTTTAACATTACCATCAATTCTTTCCTTTGTTGTCTTTATTGTTTAAAAGTTTTGTGCATATAAAAAATTATTTGAGTATCATGTGAATCTACAAAATTGAAACATAACATCTCCTTCCCCTCCATATAAATACGCCGTGCATCTCAGCTGCGGCGGGAAACGCCACTCTCCCTTAATCCGCCGTTCTATCGAACCCTAGAAACCCAAATTCCAGTTCCAATTCAGTTAAAAATCTATCCTTTTCGACGGAATCGGAGAGAAAAATCAAACTGATTTGGTTTTGTGTATCTTTTTGCTCAATTCCATGGCGTTTCCGTTAACTGATTCAACTCTTTCACCCAATGAAGATACGAAAGCTATGCAGTTGTTGGAAGAGGAGGAACAAAATCAGCAGGTGGATGAAGAGGATGATGATCGAGAGAGAGTTACTCCTTTGAGATATGTCCCATTGTGCGATGTGTACTCCGCTACATCCCCTTATGTGGGTGCAAGTGGGTCGAAAAAAGTTAAAGCTGCTCGCAAAATCCTCCCACATTTGGAGACCGACGATCACCCCAAGCATTCGCAAACGCAGCACATTTCTTCAATGTCTGGAAGGGAACTCCCTATTATTCACTTCTACACTCGCCGTCGCAAAAGGAAACGACATGAACCTTCTTTTTACGACTCGTTAATCTCTCGATCGGTGAAGTTAGCTAATTGCAACGGTGACAGTGAAAATGGGGTAGATGACGATGAAGGAAATGAAGTGGGTGTAAAACTTAAGGAGAATCAGAGGAGAAAGGAGCGTTATTCAAAGCTATTTTCTCCGCAGATGAAATTAGGGAATTTCTCCAATGGAATTAGAGAAGACGAGGGAAGAGATGATGAAATGGTTATAAAGAATAAGCAGAAGCGAAAAGTGGGCAATTCAAATCAAGTTCCTCACCCAAAAAAATTAGCGAATATCTTCAATGGAAATAGAGAAGAAGAGAGTGAAGACAAGGAAAATCTTATAAGGAGTAGGGATAAGCAGAAGAGGAACGTCGGAGATTTGAAGCTAGTTTCTCACTCTGTCAAATTAGCCAGTTTTTCCAAGGGAAACAGAGTAGAAGAGGGGGAAACTGAGGATGGAGAAGAGGAAGTGGTTATAAAGAATAAGGAGAAGGTGGAAAATTTAGAAGTAGTGAATTTGTGTGTCGAGAGTGAGCGGGACGACCAGGGAGAAGATGATGGAGTAGTGGTTGTGAAACATATTAAGAAGGAGAAGAAGAGGAGTAAGGTAGTTAATTCAGAGCTGGAAAATTTGGGGGTAGAAGCTAATGTAATTAGTCTGTTGGATGAGTCTTGTTCGAGAGGAACTCGAAATAGTGCTGGTAAAAATAAAATCGACACCAATCATGGTAACAATTCCAAAGAATTTAACTCAATGGGTAACATGAAGGAACGAAAAGAAAATTGTATTTTGGGGAATAGCTTGAATAACAAAAGCTTAGGGTCAATTCGGACCAAGAAATGGGTTTGGTACATTTTTTTTCCCTGCTCAATTTCGTGTTTTGTATATGTGTGTTATCATGAATAGAAGTGTTTTTTTGTGTGTATTACAGGCT
Organism: Solanum tuberosum; assembly: GCF_000226075.1. Taxonomy (NCBI): domain Eukaryota; kingdom Viridiplantae; phylum Streptophyta; class Magnoliopsida; order Solanales; family Solanaceae; genus Solanum; species Solanum tuberosum. Next base: position 339,941 of record NW_006239424.1, on the reverse strand, counting down.
GAGTTTTGAAGGAGTTGATCCCAAGAAATTTATTGGACTACAATGTAAGGTGTGAAATGATCAAACTTGGAATAATTAGAATTTACTACGTACCTTTGTTATTATCAGTTTTAACAACTAATTGAGGAGTCTTATGTCATAGGCGTATTGGCCATTAGATGCTGTTTGGTACACTGGTCGCATAATTGGGTACAACTCAGAGACTGAACGACATCATGTAATTGATTTTCTGGTTCCTTTTTATATAAATTATGTTTGATCTTTTGATGGTCGAGTGTATGAAACATGTTCCGTGTACTATTTCAAAAAAAATGAAACATGTTCCGTGTTCGAGTCTATTGCAGGTGAAATATGTAGATGGGGATGAAGAAGATCTGCTTTTATCAAATGAAAGGATCAAGTTTTCTGTTACACTTGAGGAAATGAATCGTCTGAAGTTGAGACCACGCGATACGAGTCCTGAAACTGATGTAATCGGTGTTGATGAGATGATTGTATTAGCTGCTAGTTTGGCTGATTGTGAAGCTCTTGAGCCCGGAGATATTATATGGGCCAAGCTGACTGGTAAATTATGGCTTCCCTTTTCTACTTCTGACTATTCATCAGGTCTGATTTGTAACTTTATGACATCCACTCGTGGTTATACACAAATTAGTTAGCAGCCGGAGCTCTCAAAGAAGAATCAATAACAAAGATACAATCTTTTTACCAACTTAATTTTGCATGATTGTTTACTTCCTGGGACAAAATGTGAGATCAAAATCTCTCAAATGTAGCAACTATCTGGTTTTTCATTGATTTTATTTGTCAATACAGGTCATGCCATGTGGCCTGCCATTGTTCTAGATGAATCTCGTGCTGGTGGGTGTAAAGGTCTAAACAAAGGTTCAGGGGAAAAATCAGTTCTTGTGCAGTTTTTTGGCACCCATGATTTTGCTAGGTGTGTTAATTGGAAGTTTATTGTGGATCTAATTGGAGTTCTATTTACCATTTAAGCAGCAATATGCTCAGCTTTTCCTTGTGGGCTTATGAAACTTTGTTATTGGATTTCAGGGTCAAGTTAAAGCAAGTTATCTCTTTCTTAAGAGGGCTTCTTTCTTCCGTTCACCTCAAGTGCAAAAAGCCAAAATTTATTCAAAGTTTGGAGGAAGCAAAAATGTGAGCCTTGTCGATCTGAATTCATTTTTTTGTATCATTCTTTGTTACATCACTGAGATAAAATGTTTCTCATATCCTATTTTAGTAGTTTTCCCTCTTTCAGGCCTTTTGCTAGATTTTGTTGATCTTTCCCATATTATGACTGTCCATACTTGAATTGGGGAAAAACTTGTAGAAATAATTCTCTCAATACATAGCTGTGGTAGCACTGGTTGTAATTTTTGCATTGTTTGATCCTTTTTTTTTGATGACCGTGGTGTCCCGTGTCCAGGCCAGCTTTTGCGCACCTCGACTAATTCCATGGGATACTTCCCACCTCCCCCCGGCAACAAGTATGAGGTAACTTTGTCCAGTTAGGCTACCAAGGCTAGGACAAATTGGAAGAATCACCTAGTGTTTTTTGTCTCCGGTAGGATTTGAACATGCGACCTCATGGCTCCGAACCACTTCATTAACCACTAGTCCATACCCTTGGGTGCCATTTTTTTATCCTTCTTTCTCACACGCATTGAACTTTATGGGCCCAGTATACACTATTCAGCATGATCTTAGATCTTAAGGTATCTAATTGGTATATGGATAGTATTATTCTTTAAATAAAGTGAAGCCAAATAATTGAATATGTTTCTCGCTAGAATAGTTAGGTGTGAGTATAGGATTTTGGTCTTAGTTCAACCTTGATCTCAGCTCAACATAGCAACCCAAAACAACAAACAAACAACAACATACCCAGTATAAACCCACAAATGGGGTCTGGGGAGGGTAGGATATACACAACCTTACCCCTACTTTGTAGGATAGAGAGACGTTTCCGATAGATCCCTGACTCAAGAGCTCAACATAGTAACCCACTTGTACCAATTTTCAGATGCGTGTGTTATATAATTTCCTTCTGTCCTTAAGAATGTATTAGAATTCCAGTCAAAACATTGTGATCACGTGCTTCGTACTTGGAAAAACAAAATGTAATAGCACCTACACTTTTGGTGTTCTATTCTGGATTCCTTAAAAAATTAAGATTCCCTAGGCCCAATGTCATACATTTCTGATGACTATGATGGTTTACTGAAATCATCCCCAGGTTCACTGAAGTGGCAGTTTGTGGTAGGGTAGCTTGCTGCTATATCAATTTCCTGCAGGCCGCCTTTTTGGTTCTTCAACTTTGGACTGCTGCTCTTTTGATAAACCAGGCAGTGCAACTGCTTGCACCTTACGAATTTTGGTTTTAACAATTCTTCGTAAAAAAATTATTTGACCTTAAAATTACACCCTCCTGAGCATCCCTATTTAATCAGTACCCTGGGAAGAAAGATTTTTTCCTGTTTGTTGAACACATTATTATTCGTTTCCATCTCCTTAAGTTCTCCTGCGAAGTAGATATGTTACACCCATTCAGACCCAAAATCTACTCTAGAATCATTATTTTCCTCAGCTTATGGAGTTCAAGGGTTCCCTTTGTCCTTCATGAAGCATGCTGTCTTATAAATCAAAGTTGTGATTGAAGTTTAGAGATTTGTTCTGCCTTTTCCTTTCTTCTGGTTGCAAAGAAGTTTCCTTTTACCTTCCCAGCTGAGGCACAAACACTAGGTGTTTTCTTCCCATTTGTTCAAGCTTTGATTAACAATGTTACCCAGTTCTTCTGCTGGTGGGGATAACAAGTACCTCGTGGAATTAGTCAAGCTGTCGACAAGCTGGCTCATACACCACAGTTAGTTTTTGATCAAGAAGTCCCTTTTCCCTGTATATATGGTGATGCTGCTTTTATGTGTGGTTGTGTATTTCGGCGTGTTCTGACCTAATATTATCTTGGTTGCTATGTTTGTACTGATTTCATACTTCTAACTTTCTTGATCAGGTATCTCTCTGAACAAAAGCTTTCAAAGGGGATGCTGTGGTTGCAGAATAGTATCAATGCAGATAATAATACTGAAAACGAAGAAAATGAAGGCAGTTCTGATTCAGAGGATGAGGGGTTGAGGAGAAAGCTTGAAGAAGTCAGAAGTTGCCCATTTGAATTGGGGGACTTGAAAATAATTAGCCTTGGTATTTTCTTTATTCAAATCTAAGATAAATACTGATTAGAGAGCAAAAAGAATGCAATAATATTCTATTGAAACACCAAAGTGCTGTGGTCTTCATTTTTTTTTTCTGTTTTGACGAGTAACATTCCCTATTCTCATAACTTAAGTTGATGTTCTCTTCTCACTTAATGAATAACTGTGATATATCAATTCTTCAATGTGCAAATGTCTTATTCAGGAAAAATAGTAGAAGATTCGGAGCTCTTTCGAGATGAGGAATTTATCTGGCCAGAAGGTTATACTGCTGTGAGGAAGTTGCCATCAGTAACAGGTAACTGTTCTCCATTTCTGCTGTGCCTTTGTTTGAATTTAGTGGTATAAAATTGATCATTTCTTCTACTCCCTAATTGAGCCAGATCCCGGTGTACGTGTATCATATAAGATGGAGGTACTGAGAGATCCTGATTTCAGGACACGACCTTTATTTAGAGTTACATCGGATAGTCAAGAGCAGGTATTCTGCAATTCAATGATGTCAAGTGAAGTTTTTATTTTTCTGTATTCTGCAATTTGATGATGCCGAATCAAGTTCTTATTTTTCTCTTTAGTTACTTCGGTTGCTCACCTGTATGCTATATACTCCTTTGATTATAATTCAGTTTTTGAATGCTGTAAAGTTCCGTGGTCTCTTATCTGACTATATGATCTCACGTTTAATATTATAGCTCACTTTTAAAACAGTGGGTTCCTTGTTCAGATTGTGGATATCCTTTCATGAAAAACTTATGCTCCATAGCTTTTGAGAGGAACTGTTCTTTCACTTTTTGCCCAGAAATATTGTGTTAAACAAACTAGTGCTTGTGATCTTTAAGCATTGGACAAAGGTTATCCTTGGATGTAATAAAGAGCTAACTGAGCTATTGAAGCACATTAAGATTTTCAGTTAGATGGAAATGACACAACAACAACTTACTTACCAAATGGTTGTGGAGATACAATTTGGAAGATCAAGCTCTATGGAAGGAACTCATTCAACACGAGTATGGTCAGGAAGGTCAATGGTGTTCAGAGGAAGTGACAGAAACATATGGCGTGGGAGTATGGAGGACTATAAGAAACCTATGGCTGGCTTTCAAAGACAATGTAAGCATAAAGGTTGGCCGAGGGAATAAGGCTTTGTTTTGGAAAGAAGACTGGACTGGTCAAGGGTCCTTGGAAAATTTATTTCCTGGGCTGTTTTCCATTTGCATGAATCCTGATTGCAAAATACAAGAGGTTTGGTCTCCACAAGGATGGAATTTGCTTTTTAGGAGATTTCTTAATGACTGGGAAATAGAGTGGGTATCAGATATGCTTGCTTTGATTGGAGATTTTCTTGGCACAAATCTGGAAACAGATAAATTGCTATGGAGGCATCATACTGATGGTCAATTCTCTGTGAATAGAATGTATAAAAAGGATCTAGCCACAATTGCAGGGAAGAAATCAGGGCCATGGAGTGCTATATGGAATAGTGTAGCCCCTTCTAAGGTGAAGTGTTTCACTTGGTTGGTAACCAGTAGAGCAGTAGAGCTTGCCTGGCACATGATAAACTTCAGAAGAGGGGAAGAATTATTGCCTCAAGATGTTATCTTTGTTAAGAGGCTCTAGAAACCAACAATCACCTGATCCTCCACTGCAAAGTAACAACACAAATATGGGCTCTATTCACCAATTAGCTAGTCTAAATTGGATTATGCCAGAACATACAACAGACCTACTAAGTTGTTGGGTCAGAAGGGGAGGTAGCACGAGCCCGAGGAGGTGGTGGAGAACAGTACCTGCTTGTATCTGACAGAGAATTTTTGTAGGGAAAGAATTCACTATAGAGAAGATTAAGTGGAAAGTAATCACCACTTTAGGTTTTTGGTGTAAAGAAATGAACATAGAAGATGAAATTTAACTAGTGGATTTCATAGGAGCTTTGTAAGTAGTCCTGTTTTTTTTTTTTTGTTGTTTCTATGTATCTAACACTTTTTGGAGGTGGCCAACATATCCCTTAATGCTGAGGAATACAAAATTACCAGTTTAAAAAAAGAAGAGGGTAAATAAGTTACCTTTCTCAAAAAAGAAGAAGAGGGTAAATCAAAACTACTTATAAAAGAAAGGGTAATTAAGAAACCAAACTAAAGTTTTCAAAGTGGTCATAAAACCAGATAAATTGCATTGAACTATGATATGCTCATTATGTTGAAACTATTTTTGTGTGATAAGATGGATATCTGAAGAGCAAAATAGGGTCAACCACACTCTTAAGATGAAGTAAAGGAATGCGCACAAGCTGGCTCGAACGCTATGGTGATAAAAAAATGATTAAGGTGAAGGACTACACGATGGAGGATAAGACCAGATGGATTGCAACAACAACAACAACATACTAGTGGAATCCCATAAGTGGGGTCTAGCGAGGGTAGAATGTACGCAAGCCTTACCCTGACTTTTGTGTGGCAGAGAGGAGAGGCTGTTTCTGAAAGATCCTCAGTTCAAAAGAGAAAAGAAGAAAAGGAAAGAATTGGAAAGGAAGGAAGAGAGGAAAAAAGAACACGAAGAATGGATGCACAAAGAAAATATATAACAACATATATAGCAAGATATAGAGCAAATGAGATAGTAAAACACATCACAAAATAAGAAGTTATGTGAATACTAAACAATACTACTATTATGGAGAACTGTAGAGGAGGCTGCTCCCCTTCCTATCCTACCTAAAATGTGACATTACTCAGCTACCTACTAACCTTCTAGCTCAACCTTCGGCCTCTATGTGCCTATCCCACATAAGACAAGATGAGTTACATTCCATTAAAATGTCAATTACGGATCTCAAGCACTTTGAGATCTCATAGGAATATCTGGAGAAGAGCATGAGTTCTTACTTTGTGTTCTATTTAGATATTCCAGTTGAATGCTTAAAACTATATTTTGTCTCCCTCCTATCCGTATGGAGTAATAAATTTATTTATCTGGGTTGTACACATCTTATACGCAAGCGTTTTAAAAGAGTAGAGAATCTAATCGAAGATATGACTCTCTACAAGTAGCACATTTATCATCTCACGGAGGCTTAAAAGTTAAAGCCATATTTTTTGGGTGAGGTAAAATAATTTTCTTGATGATGGGAAGAAAAACTCATGTTTACAAGTGATGTATCAAAAAATAGAGAATTCACGAAGAATATGATTCTCTGTGAAAGACACCCCAAAATTTACACAAACTAGATTCTCACCGGTGCGCCAATAAGAAATAATAGACAAGAACATATTACCTCAATTATAAAACTAGTAATTACTGCATTTCAAGCGGTTATAAAAATAGATAAATGAATTTTTTAAAGTTCTCTTTATAATTTTAATTCTATAAATTGTATAAATTGTGATACATTATGTTTTTTTTGGTTAGCTCTAACATCTCTCATATAATTTGTTTCACAAAAGAAAAATCTTGAAAGAAAAAAATGATATTAAGACTACATCAATATTATACATAATAACAACTTTACATAAACAATCACTCGGTGACATAGTTTTTTTGTTTTTGTTGTATAAGTAACAAATATCAATAATAAAGATACATTTTTTTTTTGATTTGCACCGGGTGTCCGAGTCTCTTTGAGCCCCGACTAATCTCGGGGGTGCACAGGCCCTCGGCAAGGAGTTTCCCGCAAGTGCACCACGGTTAATTCAGGTTTTACCCAGTCCGATGGCCCTCAGAAATTGTTTGCACCCAGTGGGTTTCGAACTTGAGACCTTGAAAGGGAGCAAACCCCAAGGCTCAAGTCAATTGCCAGCAGGCCAACCCCTGAGGGTTATAAAATTCTATATTATTTTACGAAGAATATAATATAAAATAAAAATTAGGTACTACTAATAAATATGTTTAAAAGCTAAAATAATAAAACTAATAGTGTGATTGACTAAATTTCTAAAATTTGATAGTATGAAAATTACTTTTTATCAAAGTATTTTTGTATATTAATAATTTGTGTTTGACTAATCAATTTGATTATTTTTTTTGTTAATATTAGAGTTCTATTTGTGCTTGACATAATAAAGATACATATGGCAATTTTTTGTTGATTATAGTCATAAAATTATGAAGCCTTTTTCTTGGATAAATTAGTTAATGTTTAAATCAGCATATACATTTCTGTAGCCACCAGTGTTGTTGTACTTCTTCATTGAATCATCATCAATAATTTACAGCAAAATTATTCATTTACTTCTCCATTACTAAAAGGAAAAAAAAAGGAAATTTTACTCTCTTTAATCAAATTCATATATAATCTAAGATTATAAAAACAATCTTATAATGGATAAACTTCGATCAAAATGTCTATATTTCGAGTTATTTAAAGCTTGCATCTTCTTGATGCCTTGAAATGAATCTACTTAGTTCATCAAAAAAAATAAAAAATAAAAAATTATATCTCTCGATAAACAACTCTTTAAAGTTTTTTAATTAGAAAATTTTAGCATTCAAGTTTAGATTTACTTCCATCATTTTTTTTAATTTTCTGAAGAGGGAATGAAGAGGAATAAATGTCACGAAACATTATTTTCTAGTAAAGGGAATTTAAATAAGAGAAAGTAAGAAAGGACAAATTTAATTTGAAATCTTATCGCAAAACGTGGCGATAAAAGAGGAAAAAAAATAAATTTATTTTTTGACGCCAGAGATATGTCACATCATCTTACCAAACCTTATTCATATATACACAACATTCATACATATATTGATCTTTGTATCTTTCAATTTTTCTAGTATTTATTTTAGATGAAAGAGAATTAAAAAATTAAACCATCAACGATGAACAAGAAAATGGAAGGAAGCTTAAAAAGTGAAAAAAGAAAATTAAGACACAAATTCAAATCTTTCATATTAGGTTAAATAAGGAGAGGAACTCTGTACACACTCTTTTTTGTTTTGTATACATCCGGCACATTTCCATCTTTCCTTTTTTTCTCTACTTTCCTTCTCTTTTTTGATAAGAATAATCATAACAAAAACTCATTTTTCGTTAACAAATAAAGATAGAGATGTAGTAGGTCTTGAAAAAAGTGAGATTATTATGTTTTGACCAGATGGAAAAAATTGAGCACCTGAGCAACATCCCATACATGAAATAAGACATTTCTAAATTAAAGTTATCCCGTCAAGGATTTATCTCCCAAACTTACTTTTAAGTTTTATAGGATAAAGATCAGGAATATTAAAAAAGGGAATTCGAGAAACTGGAAGAAAATTTGAGAAAAGAAGAAGTGGAAGGAAATGGAATTCGGTTTGAAATTTAAAAGATAGGAAATGGGCGGCGTTATAGTGATATATGGAACCCCTTTCCAAAAGGTTATAAATGGTACCTAATAATAAGGAAAGAGATTAATATTAAAAATTATATTAGGTGAAATTTAAGAAAACAAATTTAGAACTACATGAAATTAGATAAATAGATGGAAGTTAATGCAAAAATCTAGTAAATTAGATAAATAGCAATCCTAGCCTCGGATAGTACTATCTCACCGGGCTAAAATCCTTCTTTTATATAGATATATAGATAGATTTTTCTCTACCCTTTCAAAAGCTCCTTTATCTCTCTTTCTAGATGTCTAGCTTAACAATGCCTTCTTGACATCGTTGGCATCACCCATTGCAAGCCAAATTATCTAGAGATTTTCCACAATGTAAAGGTGATGATGCATTGTTGCACCCACACTCTTACACATAAAATATCAAATAAGTTATGTAATCCTCAAATTTTAATTGTCGGAATCATTGTCCTTGTTGGCAACCAACTTAAGAAACACACCTTTCTTGGAACCTTGGAGTCCAAATCGGTGGATGGGGAAAGGCCGACATACTAGGAACTTTATTTATAGAGCAATCGTAGTCTTGAAATTCCAGTATTCGACTACTTCCCAGTATTAAAAGTTTCTTCTGAATCTGAAGTCTTGTTGGATCTCTTTCATGTAAAATCTGAACTACCCGTCGTAGTGTAGCCAAATCTAGCATTGGATTCTATAGATGTGTGAAACTTATAAAACAAAAGATGTTAGGAGATGTGAATCTCAATATGCATGTACTCTACTTTAAAAGTAATGCTACCACTAAACTCTTTCCACCATTTCAAAATTTTCCTCCACAGTTTGCTCGCGAAGGGAAGTGTGATATTTTAGTCCTCCAACCCCTTTCCATAATCTATGTTGCTCGGACTCCCCAAAAATATTGTTGCACCCATGTATGATCCTCCAAAATGCACTACTTTTGGAGGATCTGACATTCACACCGTCAAATTTTTTGAAGAGTCCGAGCAACATAGATCACAATCCCATATTTTTCTTTTATCACCTAGATCGTGATGCTCTATTCAAATCACGACATCCTTTTTCTTGATGGTGTCTTGTTAATAACCCAAAGAACTTTCACTTCACACTATCCAACTCTTTGGGGTCGTAATAGTCTCCCATGAACCAACTGCAACTTCTTGGCACTGTATATCGACTTTTGTAGATAGTTTCTTTGAAGTCCTTCTAATTTACCTATAACTAATTGCCGGTACTTGTAACCTAAAGAATGTGGCAATTTGACAACAGTGCGCGCTTAAGTCTTGATTAGTACTCCATTCCTCCTTTTGATTAGTAATATTGTCTATGGCTGCAAGATACAAGTAAATAGTTTTTTACAATTTCCATGAGTTCTCAGGTTCAAGTCCTCAGATACAAATAATATTGTCTACGTGAGTGCTTTTCACAACACCTGTCAGTCTGATGTATTTCTTGTTGTGAGCCTATGAACAAGACAACTTGTTCTTGCAAAGCATCTGAGGGCTTTTTGGTTAATTTCTATGGCATGCCTCTTCGGGTTTGACTTGGGTGTGCAAAGTGTCTCAGCTTGAACTTTGGAAGACTATTACCAGCTAAATTGTAGAAGTTGCTACCTTCCATCACCCTTATTTGAAATATTGGCTTGTGAAATGTTGAACCTCTGATGAATCGTTGAGTATCTACGCTGTCATATATCAACTTCTTGGCTCTGATGTGTTCTGCTCTTTATCCTAATAGGGGTTAATTTGACACATTAGTGTCTAGTTCATAAAAAAAAATATGGTCTCTACCGCACAGCTTGCTACCATTTTCCCTCTTTAATTTGACACATTAGTGTCTAGTTAACAATTTATGGTCTCTACCGCAATCTTGGAAAACCTAGTCGATCTGTTTTCTAATTAGCTGGCAGTTTTTGCTATCGAATAGACATTAATTTTAGCCCACTGATGTTCAGAGAAGTGCTAATGTTAGTCATTGTGGTGCACTTGTTTTGCAGTTTAAGGGATCTTCACCATCTGCTTGCTGGAATAAAGTTTACAAACGGATGAGGAAGACACAAGTTGACAATTTTGATGAATCAATATCTAGCCGTGAAAGTGAAAGGACCTTTGGATCAGGTTCTCATATGTTTGGCTTTTCTCATCCTGAAATTTCGGAACTTATAAAGGTATTATTAGTTTTCTTCTGTTCAACTTTGTCTTTATGGAGGTTCTGTTCTTTCAATTTCTGTTCACCATCTTATTATTGAAAATCTGAGCATGTTTTATATTATTAAGGACCATTGACTTTGCAGTTGTCTTAGTATAGTCTTATTTTTCTTTGTATACGATTTAAGTGACTATATTATCTTCTGGGTTGTTTCCTCATTCAACACTTTGAAACCAAATCGTATCAAGCGATATGTTTGATAAGATGAGACAGACATTATATAAACAAATAAGACCATTAAAATGCACTCTATCTTCAAGCGAAGCTGAATATGGTGGATAGCATTAATTGACAAATGTTATGCCATATAACTATAATAGAATGTATTAAGAGAATTGTCGCAATGGAAGGCAGCAGATTCTTGTTATGCCTTCGATGATGCATAAATCAAATATAAGTCTATCTTGAATATTTAGAGTTTTTCTTAAATGCGTCTTTTATGTATGGAGCACAATCTTTATTTAACCGACGTCAACTTGTTTGGGATTGAGGTCTAGTTAATTGATTGGTAAATAACTACCATATGTCTGCTTATGTACATACTTTTCTCTCAGACTTTTGACCATATGCTTTTTATTTGGCAGTTACATATTTGATTCCATTTTTTTTGTGTGGAAAATCACAGTTTTTCTAGTGGCGAAATATGAACGGGAAGTAAATCATGGTGGTAAAATACAAGTTGGTACAGTTTTAGGGGAAGAAGTGGTTTGAGATGAGAAAATGCAATTTTTTTCTAGAGCCTGTATGACATAGTGCAACCTTCCCAAAATGTTGGGTCCTGTGTTGGTTCACTGCTTTGTTTGGTGTATGCTTATCTTATGTAGTTTAGAACCAAGGGTATGACTGGTTCATTCATAATTGTTTGTTTCTATATTTGTTGAAAATACTTATTCCTTGCTCATTTAGGTCTTACTTTCACAAACTTAAGAGCTATGTATTGTTTCAGTTGAACATGCTTTATGAGGTTGTTTCTGCAGGTGTTGACAAACATATATTTCTCATTGGAGCAATTTTTTTAAGATGTATTATATTATAGGCTTAAGTCATCTATGGCCCCTTAAAGTTATCCGCATAATTCACTTAGACACTTTAACTAGGACTTGTACCTATTGAACACCTAAATTGTTCAAAATGTGTCTATTAAACACAAAATGTTGATGTGGCAAAATAAGTGTATATCACTGCTACTAAGCGTGTGAATATCTTCTGATTTTTATTTTTTATTTATTTTTAGATAAGTTGGTACCTGTTTTTTGACACTTGGCATGCATTAACTAAATAATTAAAAAATAAAATTAATTCCACATTAATCTCTTCACAAAAGAAAACAACCCCACCCCACCCCACACCCATGTACCAGAGGTCTTCTTCTTCAACCCACCATTTTAAAGATTCTAACTTCTCAGCCTTCTGTTTCGGTTCTCTTTTTTTCTTCATTCTTTGTAAAAAAAAATGAATCTGCTAATTTAATTTGCAAAAATTTGAACACTTGAGTTAAAAGAATTGACCAATATTTTCGATCACTCAAATTGAACAAACATCACCACTCATTAAACTTACTAAAAATGATAATAAAAAATTCAATATACTTCTGATTTCTCTTCGTCACGAATTTCAAAATAATTTATTGACGTGATTTATTTAAACAAAAATCTCAAGAGGAATAGAGAACAATGGGTAACAAGAGAATGAATTTTTGTTATGTTCATTGCTGCCGGAGGAATTAATGGCGACTGGCGAGGTCACAGGGAAGAAGGAAGAAGATAGAGCAAAGGGTTAGGTTTGGGGGGGGGGATTTTCTCTTTTTAAATCTTTTTCGGGATCATTAATAAAGGTTGGCAAAAATTTCATTTTTTAAAATTGAGAATTTATATTTGTTGTTAGATTGGGTCCATGTGCCATGTGTCCTAATTTGATTTGTGAGGCAATGTGTGTGGATTACACGCATAACATCTTTAAAGCAAATTTTTATTTTATATTCAATAGATACATATTTGTTAATATTAGAGTGTCTAACAGGTAATAGTCCTAGTTAAGGTCTCTTCCAATGCAGCAACTTATCCCCTGTAAATGATATATTACCCCTCTTAGATTTCATTAGCTCCCTCAATATGGCTTAGCGACCATCCTTTTGCTTGTGGTTAACTCCCTGATTAAATAGGTGTTTTTGTTCTCAGGAGTTAACCATATTTTTGTGTATGTAATTTGCATCTTCTTGATGCCTTTCTAATACAACATCTTACTTCATAAAAAAAAATAGTCCTAGTTAAGGTGTCTTAAGTGAATTGTGCAAACAACTTTAAGGGGCCGCAGATGACTTAAGCCTATATTATATATATAACGTTAAGCACACTATGATTTAGAAGCCCTTTAGATGTTTCCATTTGCAGTCTCTTATTGAAAATCTTAAGAGTTTTCTGGACATAATATGTTGCATTGTGAAGGTAGTAAGAGATGCACGGACAGAACAGATTTAGGGATTTAACTTTATTATGAAGTGATTAATTATTAATTTGTGTCAGAATCGTAGGGCATAGGTGCAGAAGAAGCTTGGTAGACAAATAATAACAAGTTGATGGGCATTTAATTCAGGATGTAATGATCATATGAGTGTATAACTGTTGACTGGAGAGCCATTAATCTGCGAAGACTTATTTGTATCAGAAAGCTTTGTTCTATATTTTGCTTATGTTTTTTTCCAGTTTCTAAAGCTTATATTATACTTACAGGAGTTATCAAAGTCCAGGCTTCTTGCAAAATCCTTGAAATTGGCGTCTTCGAAAAATCAAGACTTGCCGGCTGGTTATAGGTCCGTCCGTGTTAAATGGAAAGATCTGGACAAATGCAACGTATGCCATATGGATGAGGTTAGAAACTGCTTTCATTACTTATGCTCTTTCTTTTTCAGCTAATGCGCTATTTTTGAGAGGACACTTTTACCTATTTTGGTTCTTGTTATATATGACTAGTGAAGTTGCATCTGGAATCTGTATCTTTTTGACTTTGCCTAATTGATTAGTAACTACAAAATAGTTATTTCAGATCATGCTGATGTAGGTTTTTTTCTTACAGGAGTATGAGAATAATTTGTTTTTGCAGTGTGACAAATGCCGAATGATGGTGAGTGGACTCATCTCTGTCTCTCCATCCTTTTGGGACCAAAGTGTAGTAGTATCTTTCGCTTACCTCTTTTGAATCAGGGTTTTTCCAGCTTGCTATTTCTCTTATCCACACATCTATTGTGCAGGATGTTTTAGCTGTCTGTTTTCAGTTAACTCTGCATTAGTTTTTTTTTTTTTTATTTGTTATTGAGCAAAACGATTGTTTACATATTATGTCAAAAATGACTATTTGATGCTTCCATTTTGTATCAACTGAAAATTAGGTGAGAACTTTCCAGACGTTAAATCCCTTCTTTTACCTTTGAAAGATTTGTCTGCATGTTGCTGCACTTTGGCACTTGCACTTGATGGTCATAAAATATTTGGTGGAGTGATATGGATAAACTTATCTATCATTTGATTTGATTCTGTTTTTCCTCCCTATGGATGCTAAAACTTTGTTGCAATTTTCTATGCTGGTTGACGACCTCTTTTACTTTTGATGTTAGAGTGAGCTGTTTGTGTTCTTACTTCTTAATTGGGTTTGAATAATTGGTTCCATTCTTCCGGTTCAAAATTCTTTGCTGTTGATGATGTGTTCAGGTTCACGCTAGATGCTATGGGGAGCGGGAGCCTATGGATGGAGTACTTTGGTTATGCAATTTGTGTCGTCCAGGGGCTCCAGTAGTCCCTCCCCCTTGTTGCCTGTGCCCTGTTATTGGTACTTTCTTTTGCTTGCATTTTTCACTTCATTTACCCTGCTTGTTTCCTGCTTGTGTATCTTATTTTAAATGTTAATTAGGTGGTGCTATGAAGCCTACAACTGATGGACGTTGGGCTCATCTTGCTTGTGCCATTTGGATACCAGGTTATTATTATTTTTTCTTTTTTCACATTGCTGACTTGTTATTTTTGTAGATGGGTGAATTTCACTGATTATCTTTACCACGATTCAGAAACTTGCTTATCTGACATAAAGAAAATGGAGCCAATTGATGGTTTGAGCAGGATCAGCAAGGTACTATTCCTGTTTTATTTAACTTTCATCATTGTGTAAACACCCCTCAGTATTGCCCTCTTTTGTTGTTTGCACTTCTAAAGGTGCCCTACCGTGTTTTGTTCAGGAATCAAGTCATAATTCTCTTATATGACTCAATGATGATGCATGAATATGACTTCACTCTTGATTGACAAGCTTCTTATTTTATGTGGCTATACTACTAATAATGGCCAATCCCCATAGAATAACTTCGTTAGTGTCTCATAATTATGTACCCACAATTGTCCCTATGTTATTATTACCTTGAATAGTGATGAACTGATGATTCCGGTATACCTACTTTACTATTTTTAGCCATTGTGCTCTGTTACTATTTTAAAGATTTTCTTGAGATCATTAGCCATTTGCACTTTTGATTCTTAGCAGTATATGTAGAAGGCACGATTAATTTGTCTAACAGGACTTCGAGGATATCTACTGGAATTACTTGTACCTGTCATTATATCAGAACTTGCTGATTTATGCAATTAGTTTTCATTGCTTGGTTATCAAAAGAAAAAAAATGTATTTTTTTGTGGAAGCTATCCACATAGATAGGGTTTGCCGCAATCTCTTCTGATCTTTTTTTTTTGTTATTTTGTTAAGGACCGCTGGAAGCTCTTGTGTAGTATCTGTTCTGTTCCTTATGGAGCTTGCATTCAGGTAACCTTGTGGTTGTGTTTCATCCTAACCCCGTGTCAATGTATTAGGAGATTACAATATAGCTTTAATTTTTTATTCTGTGTTCTGCTTTTTTAGGATCATCTTTTAATAATTGGTCTCAAATAATTACTTTACCAGTCTCAAAAATAAAAAAAAATAATAATTGGTCTCAAATATTAAAGAATAACAATGCAAATTGGTAGTCTACAAATTTATTAGAAATGTAATTGCGGTTGGATGAGATGTCTTGCATTCTACTGTGCCTCTGAAGAGAATCCGAGATGTACTTTTCAGAAAAAATAATCCTTACGACTTCAATTAATTGATTAGTAAAAACACTTCTGTTAATTTCGTGGGATATGATATATAAAATTTAGCTTATATACGATAAGCATTGACTGATCAACGACCATTTATCTTTATTAAATTGAAATGGAATCTCTGTTCTTTTTTCTGCATCTTGTTGATAAGTTCTTCCTTCTCTATTTCTCTCTCGCACTATCTTTCTTCCTTTCTTTATTTCATTATTCTCTTCTTTTCCTTCGTTTCTATATACTATTAATTTGACCTTTCGGGGGAGGCACTGGTATCCGTATCACAATGATTGAGTAGTACTCTGTATATGCTTATTCAACTACTCGTTAATTTGTTGTCCTCCTTATCTTGTGATGTAGTGCTCAAACCCTGTGTGTAGGGTGGCTTATCATCCTCTTTGTGCACGTGCTGCTGGCTTCTGTGTTGAGGTGATTTCTTCTTACTGTAGTGCTCGTTTTTTATTTATTTATGCATGAATTCTTTGTGTTATCTTTTCGCATATTTGTTATGCTAACCTATCTTCTGTTGATGTTAATGGTCTATAGCTTGAGGATGAAGACAGATTGCATTTAATCCCTATGGATGATGATGAAGAGGATCAGTGCATTCGGTTGCTTTCTTTCTGCAAGAAGCATAGAGCTGTATCTAACGAGCGTCTTGCTGTTGATGAGTGTGTCGGACAAAAAGCTTGTGAATATTCAGACTATGTTCCTCCACCAAATCCTTCTGGATGTGCTCGCAGTGGTGTGCTATTCTTTCTTGTTCTCCATTAGTATTTAGTTGTCATTATTCTAATATCTGTAATTATATGAATTATTTTGGTTTATGCTTTATATTGATGGCATCTTTTGGTACTATTTTCTGTGTGCAACTGTGTAGCAAAGCATTTTATGATTCCTGATTTCTGGTTTGTCATTGAATAGAGCCTTACAATTATTTTGGAAGAAGAGGAAGAAAAGAACCTGAAGTCCTTACAGCTGCATCATTGAAGCGATTGTATGTAGAAAATAGGCCATATTTGGTTGGTGGCCATAGTCAACATGATCAATCGAGCGACACATTGTCTTCCTCATGTGCTGGTTCTGGACACACCCTTGACCTTCAAAAGTTGAGGTGTTCACAGCTTACATCAAGGAGCATTGTTTCAATGGTTGAAAAATACAACTACATGAAAGAAACGCTAGGACAACGACTAGCCTTCGGTAAGCTAAATATCTTGTATGCCTTGTGTGAAGCAAGAATGAAAATTGTCTTAGTATATGGACGCGTTCTGTATACAGATGCAATCTTATTCTATCCTCTAATATTGCCTTTCACTTTTTGGGACTTCTTTCGTGTTATCGCTCATTGTAGAAATAGAGTAACTGATTAAGTAAAGCTGAAAGTAGATCCATGTGAATATTCTGCTAATCCCTAACTAGATTATTTTGCTAGCTGATGCTACTTTGAGCCTCCTTTGTGCTCTTGGTATCAACACTATTCCCCCTCTCTTACAGGTTATAATTTATTTTTGACATTGTCATTGCCTCCAGGGAAATCCGGAATACATGGGTTTGGCATCTTTGCGAAGCTCCCTCAGAAAGCGGGAGACATGGTAATTTGTCCCTTTATCTTTTTATTACGGTTATATGATTTTGAGCAGCAGCAACAACAACAACAACAACATATCCCGTGTAATCCACAAGTGGGATCTGGGGACGGTGTTGTGTATGCAATCTTTCCCCTTACCACTTGTGTGCAAGTAGCCATATTAGTATATTCATGCTTATATTCTTTTGTTTGAGAGTTTCAAGACCAAGGACTGATAATTCCTTTATTTAATAGGTAATTGAATACACTGGAGAACTTGTTAGACCTCCTATTGCCGACCGAAGGGAGCACCTAATTTACAACTCACTAGTGGTAAGAACTATATCCTGGCTTATGATGTTTATGTGTTACTTGGTCATTCTTGTGGTTTCTAATAATCTTTTTGATTTCCATGGTAGCAATTATTTGTGGTTATTGAAGTTATAGTTTTAAATACTGGTTGGAGAGAAATGTAATCTTTATCACTTCCAAAAAGTGTAAGCCCGAAAACACAATATTTGCCCCCAGATACACCTTCCTAACTTGAATACACGGATTCCCAACACTCTCACTATTAGTGGGCCGTTATTGGGAGTGATTGATGGAAGTACCATTGATCGCTGCAGACCTCTATAATGGCATCTTCTCTATATATTTAGCCACAGATAGGATACAAGATCACTAATATGCTCTTGTTTTAAAAAATATTGTGGGTTCATGCGTATCAGAAGTAAGGGTTACATTCCACGAATACCTGCAGTACGAAAGGTGTTCGTTCCGTAAATAAACTTATTCCTGAGTAAGGCTTGAAAAATGTACTTACAAAAGTAAAACCCCTAAGTTGCATTGCTCTGCATAGGACATTTAGTCACAAGAAATGAATTGTTGGTGATCATGTTACTTGCTCTTGTCAAAGGTCAATGCTTAACACCTAGTAGGTGGAGTATCTATTGAAAGAAGTTAGACATCTATGTGCTGAATTTGTGATAAGTAGATACTTATGGACTTCATAAGCATCACTTTTCAATTTTGGTTGTTCCATTTTCTTGCACTAGCTTGATGAAGGATCTAAGCTGCCCCAGTTGGTGATTTGGTGGAAAATATATTGTTTCACCATATTATAACATGATTTTTACTTTCAGGGTGCTGGAACATACATGTTTCGAATTGATGATCAGCGTGTTATAGATGCCACAAGGGCTGGAAGCATTGCACATTTGATCAACCATTCGTGTGAAGTATGTAAAATTCTTCCTTGCCTATTTCCCTGTTCCTTGGATGGCTTTATACCCTTGGGGTCAACTTTTGTCTCCACACTAGATGGAAAACACCCGCATTGTATGAACAAAGACGCCATCATTTGTTTTCTGCCATAAACACGGGCCTCTAAACAGACTGTTATGTGTTCTTTCTCAATTGAGTTGACACATTATAATTGCTATTGAAAGATCTTTATTAATAAATGCTTCAATACATCTGAAAATATTGTTCTCTGAGATTACATACGTACAGATGCATATGCATAAATGATGTTTAAAACTCCAATTGGAGCTTACTCCCACAAGATAACTCCTTATGTTGTGTCTCCACTCATAACATCTAAATTCAGATCTATCTTTTAATGATTTGCTGTCACCTTGGATCTCTAAGAGGGATATAATATTTTCTTTTGAAAGGTTATTGATTATGTTGGGGAGCAACATTTATCTGATAAGTCTAAGCTTTCTTGTTGTGTTTTTTGGGAAAGAAAAAGCAAGAAGTTCATCCATTGAAGTTGTGAAGTAGTTTCAGTACTCAATTTTAGTATTTTTATTAGGACTTTTGAGATAACATGAGAATGCCAAGTGGGCTGATGTGTAAATCTTTTCCTGACATGTCAATTATTGCTCTCTCCATTCCCTTTTTATGTGTCGCTCTTTTCTTTAAGTCCATCCCAAAAGAATGTCCCCTCTCTATATATAGTGACAATTTGACTTTAAACATTCCATTTTATCCTTGGTAAAATGATTAAGCCACAAAAGTATCTGTTGGCTTTTAGACCACATATTTCAAGTTTTTCTTTCCTTTCAGAACTCCATGCCTGTTTGTTATGGAGTGGAATCTAAGCATAATATATCAGATAGATAATCATATGTAGATTCCTCAGTGAGATCCGGATGTATATTTCATTGGCCTAGTCAATGGGTTTATTTAGAAAGAATGTTACAATGGAGAATTAAAGTTACCAGTTTCAAAAAAAGAATGTTACAATGGAGAATGTGTTGGTATTTTTAGTTGTTTGTACTTAAGAAGACATTCTGTAATTAAGCAACAATTCACAACTTGCACTTTTTGTGCAGCCAAATTGCTACTCAAGAGTTATAAGTGTCAACAGCATTGACCATATAATCATATTTTCCAAACGAGATATTAAACAATGGGAAGAACTGACATATGATTACAGGTTTTTCACTCATCTTACTCTAGTATTTCTCACTCCATCTGTTGTGTGCTAAATTGTATTTGTTCATGTTGCAGATTCTTATCTATCGATGAACAACTTGCGTGTTATTGTGGGTTCCCAAGATGCCGAGGTGTAGTAAATGATACTGAAGCTGAGGAACGAATGGCAAAGCTGTATGCACCACGCAGTGAGTTAATAGACTGGGAAGGAGAATAAAAGAGGTTTGTAAATATGTTGATCTTCTGCTTTTTATTTATCATCCATGAATGTACAGATTATCTCAATCTGTCTGAAGGTGGTTATTGATTTGTCATGTTATTTCTGTTGTTTTACATGTATGTTAGTTCTGGCTAGTAATGATATACAAAGTTAGTAGCATGAAATATCAATCTGTTCCATTGCAGCTCTTTGAGAAAATTCTGTTCAGCTCATTCTATTCTCTACCTCACAGCCAACTCACAGTACACCCTTTTTTTTTTTTTAATACAATTGCGTGAATTTCTGCTATGGTGGGTTCACCAAAGTTTGGTACTGGCTCTGTACTTGTTTACCCTTGTTATGCATGAGCTATCTAAAGAATATAGTATGAGGTCCCTATGGTGTATGCTTTTTGTAGTCAATGTTGAGTTAGTTTACATAGTTAGCAAGAGTGTCAGCCAAAAGCTTGAACTACGGAAAACTACTCTAAAGTTTTAAGTTAAGTGGAAGTAAAAGACTCAATTTATGCATTTCAAGGTTAGCTAGCATAAGAAGAGTGAAGTTGAGCTGAGATAAGATAGAATTGTGGTGCATAAATGCAATCACTTCGGATATTTAGGGTAGATGTTCCCAGGGGACGGTATGATTGATGAAAATGGTACACATAGAATCAAGTAGGACTGGCAATGTAATGGGAGTGAACGGGCCTCTGAAGTCCAATATATCCACAAGATGAGTGAAACACAGATGTTTTACGACAACAAAAGCATACCCAGTGTAGGTATAATCCTATAAGTGGGGTCTGGGGAGGGTAGGATGTAGACAAGCCTTACCCTGGTCTTTCTATGGTAGGGAGACTGTGTCCGATAGACCTTCGGCTCGAAGGAAAAGATATCGAAGTAGCGATGCAAGAAAATATGACAATAAAAATATCAAGATGTAAGGCAAATGAAGCAACAAACAATAGTACACATCGGAGAATAAGAAACCACAGGACTGCTAAATACTACTACTAATAAGGAAGAGGGGAGATGAGGCTAGCCCCTGCCTCTCCCACATGAAGTGCGACAACACTCGACTGCTTGCTAACCTTGTACGGTAATCCTTGACCTCCACACCTTCCTGTCTAGGTTCATGTCCTCACCTCAGTAAGCTGATGTCTACAACTCTCTTTGGCAATTTTACTTTTAATGATGGCGGTAGTGTTCACGTTTGGTTGTGTACTCCTTGATTAATCCACTGAACCCCTTACTACACCAAGAGATGAATGCATACTGTGTATCAGTTAAGTATTCCTCTTTCTTCACTCTCAGTATCCCAAAATCGACCGTGCTGATTCTTGTTTGAAAGGTCAGACCTACATTTCGATTATAACATCAAGCAAGGTACTATACCATGTATTTATGACATATTTAGCTCTACAGAACGTAAAATGTTTTTCCTGTTCTCTACTTCCAATATTCCAAAATCCATGGGTGCTGATCTCCTGCATTTAGATTATAATATCAAGCTATGAGGCAGCATTCCAAGAATTTTGTACGTGGCTTACTTTGTACCAGAAGTCCTAAACACAATAATGAAGTTTTGTATTAGAAACTTTTGAATTCATCTATTGTGAAAGACAGTCATTACTAGTGCTTGAGTGGTGTAACAAACTGTAATTGCTTCCACTAGAGGCACCTTTTGAAATTTAAGCCGGAGCTCTAATGCTTTCGGCTTCAATATGCTTGTATTTCCTGTAATGAGGGTGACATTATTGTGAAATTATAAAATCACCAAAAATGGTGATTTAGCTGTTTTTTATTCTGAGCTTGATGAGTACCACCCGTCCATTGACCTTCTGTACATGGAACCATGTACTGGAACATTAGTGAGAGTTTTCTCTTTTCCACCTTCTGCTATCCGTTTTTTGGTGTCGTGATTTTTTTCTCCCAATTTTTCAATGTCCTTAGCGGAGTCATATTCCGGTTTGCCTAACACATCAATTCATGTGTTTACAAAGTGCCGGTTGCTGAAACTAGCCTCATTCTTAATCTTTTAATCAGTTTTTCACTCATTATCATGGTGGTGTTTTCCATATACTAATAACAGTTTACCTCTTGTGCAGAAGTCTTTCCCTAGAAGTGAGGTGCCTTTGGTTGCTCGCTCACTCTCGCGGCTTGCCTACTTCTACCTGGTTCAGATGTCCTATTGCTCCAGGACTTGTAATTTTCTTCTGCCTTTTGTACCTAGTCTAGTGTTGCTCTGGAGCTTCTTTTGTGGCTTTATGAATTCATTCACCTATCATTCTGATCATGAATGTCTATGTACGAAATTGCCCAAGTAGTCTGTCTATACTTTCAATTCATTTTTTTCTTCCTTAGTACCCAATTCTCTGTAGAAAATTAAATGCAATGAAGATGCCATTATCTGAATCTCGAGCCTTTTTTTTGCAAGTGTTCATCAACCATGTGTACAATTATAAGCCTTAATTTTCTTCAATATCCAGGAGTTAAGGCCTCCTTATAGAGGGGAAAAGTCTGGTTGAAGAAGATGTGTCTCCTTTAGCTCATAGTTCCTTGAATAATCGCCTCTCCCCTCAGAGATATGTAATACTGATGGGATGTTAGAATGTAGTGGGTTTTCCTTAGACTGTAGTTCTAATATAATTCTGTGTAAATCATGCTTCATAAGTAAACATGCATTGTGCATGTAAAACTAACAAAATTACGTTTTAGGTCAAAACCATGACATTTTGAAGGATATAGTGCCTTGCATCATTTTGATGACTGATGGATTTCAGGATGATCTATGGGTAGAAGTAGTCTTTTTTGAATCTATCAGTTAATTGCTTTTGCATTATACTATTTTGATTAGTCTGCTGACAGGTAATTTCTTTTGGGAAAGGAAGTTTGGGTGTGTTACTGTTTGTAACTATAGTCAGTCGGAGATGTATGCTTCCTCTTTACTATGTTTTTGTGCTAAGTTAATAAAGCTTAAGGATGTATAACAAGACCTGTCATTTATTTGGGTTTCCATTTGGAAAGAGTATTAGAGGTTGAGTCGAGAAGTCGTGTAGTTTGGTTGGAAGTCGTAATCCCCATGACTAAGTTTTGTTAAAGAATTTGGTGCTTGAATAGGTCAAACTTTAAACCGCTAGTCAACTTTGGAACTATGAAAAATCTTACCTTCTTGCCAAATTGACGAAGAACGTGTTTCGTCTGAGTTGATTGCAATCTATAAAGTCACACATTATTATCAATTGGAATAGCATCTAGAACTTAAACAATTTATTGCTCCTCTTTACTCTCCACACACTAGTAGGAGTAGAATCTCTTTCATGAGACTTTTATTATGCTAGTTAACTTATCCATAACTAGGTAATTTACCCGCGCTTTGCGCGGGCATAAATACTTTTTCTAATTTTTTGAACGGCTTTTCCAATAATCGACTGTTATAAGAAAAAAAAGAGTAAATTTTAGTAGGTCTTAAGAACATTTCAACAGAAATTAAATGATTTGACATTATCACATATCTCAAGAATTTTAAACATATAATGAATGATTAAAATTATCTTGATATCTAATCATTTTATCTTTTACATAATTTATCATAATATATGTTTGATGATATAATTGTCTTGTTACAACTGAGTGATGTTTTTATGTAGCGATTAAACATTATTTTTTTCTATTTTTTGTAAATGAAAAATATAGAACTGATAATTTTATGGTTAGAATAACTCCTTGTTAAAAAAAAATTATATAAAAGTTTTCGATAATCAATATTAGTTATAAATAAGTTAAGACCGTTAAAAATGTACACCACAACAACATAAATAGATTTTTTTAGAGACAATCTACTTGTGTGAGGTCAAACGTTCACCACATTTCGTTATTGTTACTTTGTTACTCTAACAAAATTTATAGAAGGAGAAAAATATATTTGAAACAACAACAAAATAATATTGTTGACCCTTTTAGAAATTCAATCTTCATTAAACTGCTGCTCTGAAGGCCCTTCTAGATGCTTCATCAATGCAACTTTACGACTTTTACAGAAATATGTATGTATAGTTGTTGCATTATGAAAGTACAAGTAGATCAAAATGTTGAATTCTAGACTCATGTTAAAGAAATATTCTCGAACATTAAAAAATAAAAAAATGAGTCTAACCTAGATAACTTAAATGCTCAGCAATGACTTGGGACATAAAGGACAACA
>NW_006239424.1:315279-315566 GCF_000226075.1 Solanum tuberosum | reverse complement strand
AGTGGCCCTGCTGGGGCTCGAACTGGCGACCTGAAGGTCTTTTTTGTCCTCAAGCCTTTACCAGTCGAGCTACCTCTCAGGGTTTGTTAAATATATATATTTCTTTTTTATTTACTTATCGACTAGGTAATTTACTCGTGCTTTGCGCGGGCATAAATAATCTTTCTAATCTTTTGAACAACTTTTTCAATAATCGACTGTTATAAGAAAAAAAAAAGTAAATTTTAGTAGGTCTCAAGAACATTTCAACAGAAATTAAATGATTTGACATTATCACATATCTCAAG